>NC_071268.1:15893493-16068493 GCF_023375685.1 Ictalurus furcatus | reverse complement strand
CGCATATAAACGCATATTTGAATCAGGTTGCAGTGTGTAGGGTACATATAAACATTTCTGCAAGCGTATTGAATTCATTCAGATTGATGAAAATGGGTCCATGTAAACACTGTGTCCCCGACTGACTAAACGAACTAACCTTGTGTCTCAAATCGCGTCCTTCTATATTATTCTAGCTCTTTATTTACTACTTTACACCAAGTGCTTTTCCTTTTACAGTAAATGTTTGAATTTTAAAACCTATTAATCCTACTGAAAGGGCTGTTTTTGAGTACCAAAAATCCTTCTGGATTTTCTACATTGGAAAATATTTTTTAAAAAGGTAGGTTGGAGTTTTTGATTTGAGACACAACCCCAGTGACAGCAATCATGCCCACGGCAGAAAGTTTTAAAGAGAAAGGGAGCTTGTCAGCTGTATGAAATGGCTAACATACAGTTTGACTTGGAAACTAGATGGACTGAGACATTTTTGCTCTGAATTGTCATCTAGTGGACGCTGCTTTTAATCCTCCAGGTGTGCATAAGACACGCAAGCGAGTATGTGAACAATGCTGCCCACATAGCTGCTGCACACGCACGTACGCGTGGTGACCGTGAAGTATATTTGAGTCTCTAGGTTTAGGTTTTAAACAAAACCTACCCATATCCTTCCTCCTGCACTTGTCTTGGTGGTGTGGCCAGAAAAGGAGTGCTGTAGTCATTAGAAAGCTGCTTTGAATCTTATTTACATGCTAAAAACTTCATGCAAAACGTGTTGATTTGCATTCTTATGCTGAATGTTCTACATTTTTCTTCTGCCTTACTTTGTTGCTGCATTACAATATCTAAGAGTATGGAAAGTCTGTAAGTATGGCTAGTACATTGGGTGAGAACTTATTATAGCCCCTGCTCTTATTTTAGAACTCCAAAGCATAATAAAAGCACAACGTTTGACCTGATATGGTAATTATATTTAAGATAGCAACATGAATTTTTTGTGTTCCCAGGCTGAGGCCACATTGAGAGGGCCTGCTCGAGAGCGGCTGCCCTCAGACCCTCCTCCCCCTCCTCCGACCCAGGAGAAGACAGTCTCCTCTCTTCCCCCTCACCTCATGGGGCCGCCTTACCCTTTTGGCCTGAACCCCAGTGCAGTAATGCAGGATCCTCGTCTACAAGCCCTTAAGTAAGAGCCACACTCATGTAGCACCTGTAACATGGCAGTATATTATTAGCATAAATTAACATAATAACAGATGATTAGCATATAACATTATATTAATATCTTGGTCTGATAAGGTATTCTCTCTCTCTCTCTCTCTCTCTCTCTCTCTCTCTCTCTCTCTCTCTCAGTTTATCACGTCAGATGCCTCATGTTCTGCAGTCAGGGGCTGTACCAGTTGGTGCAGTGTCTTTGGGGGCGGTGACGGAGGAATACCTGCGCAGTGGGTTCCGCCCCTATAGTTCTGAGGACTTGAGACTATCTTCACTCCCGTTAGGGCTGGACCCCGGGTACTTTCGCTCAGGATATCTAGCCTACCCTGCCCTATCTTCATACAGGTGTGTGTGTGTGTGTGTAGCCTATGCTTAAGCTCCAGCTTATGCTTCTGCTGGCTTAAGAGTTAAGCTGTTGTTATTTCAAAAATCAAATCTGTATTTGTCTATACAGAGCACAGACATATTGTCACGAACACAACTGAATGAACGATGAGAGATGCATGCTCTTATGACATTTACCTATTGGTCTGTTTGTGTGTAGCTGCTCAGAACAGGGTTTTTTTAATATTTTTTTTTAGCATCAACATTAGCAGTGCAACTCTCATTCATTCATCTTCAGGAAGTGTTTTATCCCATGTGGATTTCTTCCGATTTCTTCCCACTGTCCAGAAACCTGTCAGTAGATGGATTGGTGAAGGGAAATTTCCCCTAGGTGTGAATGCGTGTGGCGTCCCATTGAGGCTGTATTCCCAGCTCAGGCCCAGTGTTCCTGGGATAGGCTCAGGAACCACTTTTGTTAGGATTTTTTTGGCATTAATAATTTGTGCTAAATGTTTTCATATGTAATTCTTTTTAAATGCCCCACATTTTAAAAATTCAGCCACACAAAGCGCACACACTCTCAGCATGCTTCTCAGTGGAGGCTGAAATTTCCTTCAATGTTGACCTCAGTATGAGTGTGTGTGTGTGTGTGTGTGTGTGTGTGTGTGTGTGTAAAGGGGAGGCAGAGAGCTGGGGTTAATGAAGTGAAGCTACAGAGATAGTGATGCAGCAGCAGGAGCCACTAATGAGCTGTTCTGTTCCCCTCTTTCCCCCCGCCGCTGGGCAGAATGGATGAGTCCCTCTGTTTATCTACCCTGCGCTCGCCCTACTACCAGCTGCCAGCGGGGGGAGCCGTGCCCTCCATGCATCCCAGCACTGCTCACCTCCACCTGCCAGGGGTGCGCTACCCTGCAGAGCTCAGCCATCAGTCTCTGACAGCCCTGCAGAGTGAGAGGTACACACACATACACAAACACACACACACACACACACACACACACACACACAGATATTCAACCAATTTATTATGCTTTAAATGGCTCTGTTTTCCATGTCAGTTCATCCATATCGTCTTGAGTCATGCATTTCTCTGGAAATTTATCATAAATAACTTAAAATTGGCTGAAATAAATTGGCCTTGATAGCAGTGGTACAATTCTGTTTGTATATGTCACAATTTTCTCTCTGTAACACATATGTGCCGTGACTTTTCAAAAACACACACTCGTATACATGCATGCACACCCCTGTACACATACACACCCCATGTGGCCTGTAATCTGTTCAACTTTTCCTCCTCATGCTCAGTAGTAAACAGCATTAACACTTCTTGTGTTCCTGTTGCCTCCCTCTGAGTGTGTTCTTTATGTTCCTGTGGAGAGTGTTGCATCTCACACCCTTTGTGTGTGTGTATGTGTGTGTGTGTGTGTGTGTGAATCTCTGACAGGCTGCAGATGGAGGACAAGCTTCGCCAGCGCGAGAGAGAGCGGGAGCGAGAGAAGGAGAGAGCTCACGAGGCAGAGAGAGAGCGAGAGCGAGAACGGGAACGAGAGCGTGCGCGAGAAAGGGAAAGGGAGGAGGACCGAGAAAGAGAGAGAGAGCTGGAGCGACAGAAAGAGAAGGCAAAAGAGAGGGAAGTTCAGGTGGTCCGGGCCATGGAGAAGCACGTCCTGAGCCAGGAGCTACACACACACTCTCACAGGCAGCAGATAGAAGACCGAGTCAAGCTTACTCCAAACCGAGCAGGTACTCAGGTGTACACTTGCACTCACTCCACATGCGGTTAAATTAATACTCCAGCATTTCCAACTTAAGAGGCATTTATACCGTAGGAACTTTCCCCAGGAACTAGGGACTTTTGGAGGTACTCTGTGTGTTTCCACCGCAGGGACCAGGGTTTAATTAAGTTCTGGGTAAAATATTTAGCCCTCACAAAGTCCCTACTCAGGAGGTGGTACTTTTTCAAAAGCCAGGAACTTTGGGAGGTGGGGATTGGGCACTGAACATGCTGATTGGTTGAGTGAACGCAGCATTTTTTTTTCAACCACCATTTTTAAAAGTCTGTTGCAGTGTATAGACTTAAAGGCTAGCATTACCAGCATTCTGAATTCGCTTTACTGCTCGTCTCTTTTCCAGCGTTTTCTCAGTTGGTCAAATGGTCCCTCGAAAAAAGTTCCTGGGATTAATTGTTCTGGGTAATTTCGGTGGAAAAGCAGCTAAAATCTCCAACACACACGAGTGTGATTTACCACGGATAAGGACTTCAAAAAGTTTGTACAAAAAAAAAAAAAACAAAGTAAAAAACCTTTTGACCCAAACCTTCCATATAATGGAAGTCTAAGAACAGTTGTTAATAAATGTTTAAAATATGCAGCTGTGTTTAAAAAAAAAAAAAGTGAATAAAAAAATTAATAAAGTACAAACAAGTTACAATCTTGGCATGAAGCAGACACAGAATAATGTTTTTATTTTGTGATTTTAAGAAAGGTAATTCCAGTTACTTACATTTTACTTGGGTTTTGGTCTATTCATGATCACGCTGAAACGTACACACACATTTCCAAAAAGCAGTTTTACAAAGGGGCATATACAGATTTCGAGCTTCACTTACAAACACCTCCTGAAGAATTCTTTAATGCGTTCTGCAAAAAAAAAACAAAAAAACACATGGACCAAATTCAACTGCCATTAGACAGCCATAGCGGAAACCGTGTTTGTTCTTTTCTCAGTAAAGAGAAATGTGTTCAAATGATTGCCTGGGGTAATGCATACTGAGTTACACTGTGATAAGTAGAGATTAGGTTGATTGAATGCTGGAGTATTAATTTAGAAAGATTAAAGTTGTAAAAAGATTAAAGTTGTTTCAGTGCTTAGCTGAAATAAGCACTATTACTGTTTTAATTTTTTTTTAAAAATCACAGTTAATGCTGATTTATTGAACATAATGTAAATTGCCTTCTTTCCCCCCTCAGAGAAAACCAAAGAGGCCACACTCCTGGCCCCAAAGCCTCTGCAGCCTGGCTTGTATCCCTCTCCGGGTGGCCCCGCTCCACTCCCGATACCCAGCCTGGTGCCCACCCCTGGCGAGCGGTTAGGACCGGGTGCTGTGCTGCTCCAGCGCCAGGCAGAGGAGGAGAGATGGCTGGCACGCCAGAGAAGGCTGAGAGCGGACACGGCAGACAGGCAGGGCCCGGCGTCCGATTGCTCACACTCACAGCTCAGCACAGAGCCGGAGACACGTGAACCACACACAGACACACAGAGGTGAGAGAATTGCAGTACGTACCTTTTGACCTGGTCACCTTGATTATGGATGGCTTTATGTGGTTACGTTTTGTTCGAATGTGTAGACGAGTGTCTGTCTGGCTGTGGGTTTGGAGGTGTAGTTTTATTGAGTCGCAATTATTAAGCTGTTTTTAATCTTGCTCCCTCATGCCTTTCAGTTCAGGAATTGAAGGGGCAGAAGAGTTAAGACAAAACCCATCTCTCTCTTTCTCTCTTTCTCTCTCTCTCTCTCTCTCTCTCTCTCTCTCTCTCTCTCTCTCTCACACTCTCACACACACACACACAAGATTTGTCCTTCCCTTGTTTCAGTAACCTTGTCTGGATTCTGCAGACTTGTACCTAAGAACTGCTTCTGTAATCATGAACAGAGTCCTGTTCTTACTCTAGGACACTATATGCTCATACAGCCTTTCAAACACACCAAGTGCTGTCTGATATTATAGTACACAGTTGTAGGAGTGTAAGGAGTGACACCTCTGTCTTGCTCATTAGGGATCTAAATATAAATCTGCATCTGTATTTTTGTAAAGCTGCTTTGTGACTATGTCTGTTGTTAAAAGAGCTGTAGAAACATCTATACCTTAACTTTACCTTTATTGATATGGTGAATGGCCCTTGATACATGGCACGTATTACTTTCTTCTTTTCTTGTGTTTAAATATCTGGATTACACTAGGGCTGCACAATTAATCGAATATCGATCGCGATTACGATTTTGACTGCCCACGATTACATGAACATGATCAACTGCGATATTGGTGTTTAAACTTCGTCCTCCGCTCATAGAAAACTCCACTTCATATCAAATCAAGCGCTTCCTAAACTTACAGCCAATCACCATAGAGTGGTGCAGGGATGACGTCATTTTGTAATGCCAAAACCTGGAAACGAGTTAGCATTTTAGTGCTTGCTGCGAGCTTTGCTTCGTGCTCCAGTGCTTGCACGAGGGGAAATCATGACACTAACAAGTTGCTAAATGGGACAACAGACATTGTCGGGGATATTAAACGTCATCATGTCGGTTAGCTGTTTATTTCTGGCGATTGTATTTAGGCTTCAAACTTCATAAAAGTTGTGTTCATTTGTGAAAATGATCTTGATGGACAAAACGTGTTAGTATTGTAAACTTTTGTTGGGAACCGGTGTGATGCTAACTTCTGGGTTCCGGTACAAAATGACATCATCCTTGCACTGCTCTATCGGGTGATTTGGCTGCGTCTCTCCTCCTGTAAACACTGTTATTGCCTTTTCTGCATTCGCCTGAATTGTTTTCATTTGCTTGCATATTGTTATATTTGGTGCATATTTTCATTCGGTTGATGGTATTTTTATTTTTTACTTATCCTATATTTTGGGTACAATTTTATTTATATTTTGCTTCTATGAGATGATGCACTTTAAGGATCAGTCTAATTTGGTGCAAAGATTTGTACATTAGCAGGAATGTAGCACAACATGGAGGTGGAAGCAGCGGTCTGTTTATTTAAATGTGAACGTGCAATAAAAATATGTTGTCCCTAAAATCAATAAATAATCGTGATCTTAATATTGATCAAAATGATCGTGATTATCGTTTTGTCCATAACCGTGCAGCCCTAGATTAATCTAAACCATACTGATCTTCTCTGGGCTCATATCCTCTTCAAGTGCCAAGATCTTGAAATACCCTGAGACAAATTAGAAGAGATAATATTCCTCGAAGGAGAGGCCAGACTGCCATGCTTCCTGTAGAAACATGTAGAATGGCGCCATCTTCTGTCCTTATTGACTAACTCTGCATGGTTTCACTGCACACAGGCCTAACTCACGCCACCAGGACTTGAATACGAGAGAGCTACCTCACCACCTGGGAGCGCCACCTCCTCTCATCTCCCCCAAACCCACCCCCCCTAACCCTCCCACTACACTCTGGAATCCCGTGTCCCTCATCAACTCTCCCTCACACACACGTCGAGCGTATGACCCTCCCTTCCCCCCGAGTCGTCCACCTCCAGGATTGACTAAACCCGAGTGCCCAGACAGGGGCCTTCCTTCTAGGACACCTGGCCTCCTCGAGCCCAGAACCTTCCTTGCAGAGCAGGAGAAGTTTAGCCAGAGCATTCTGAACAAGCAGAGGCTCTCTTTTCCCCTGCCTGCTCCCTTTGGAGAGCTCAGGGGCACTAAAAGAGCAGGGTCCCCAATGAGAGGCTTCCCTCAGTGTCCCGGGCGAGAACCAACACTGGTGTATGATCACACACTGCAGCAGCACAGAACTCTTCTGAGCAAACTCGACCTGGAGGAGAAGCGACGCAGGGAAGCCAGAGAAAAAGGTACAGTTTCCTATAGCTGTTTCATCCTTGTACTTGTTTTGGGTCACTAAAGCTGGACCAGTCCTCAAAACAACTTTACAAGTATCAAACCTTACAGTCAACTCCAGAATTATATATAATATATAAGTATCTTTTGATATTTGCATCAAAAATACAAAAATCATTCTCTTAAGAATAAAATAAATACCTTAACATGTTATGTAAATACAACTGACATTCCAAAAAATGGTTTAAATAAGTGCAAACAAATGATCATTCTAAATGATAAAGCCTTTATTATTTCCAAATTACTTTCAGTCCTTAGTAAATATTAGTAGTTGGGGTGCTGAGAAGTCTCTTGTGAAATTTATTTTATGAAAATGCTTTATGTTTGGCAAAATATTTAGTTAAAACAAACTGCACAGTATCCTTATAAGGTTAAGATCAAAAGATCACTCATTGCGTGCGTTATTTATTATTTAAAAATTGCAAAGCTTCACTAATGTTTTTTAATATAGATGACTGGTGCCAATAGTTCTGGAGGTGACTGTATGGGTTTTGTAAATATCTATTTGTTAAAAAAGAATATATGTTCTCATTTGTGTTTTCATTCACCTGTATATCTCATTCTGTGGTCTTTGTTTAAGGTTATTACTATGAGCTGGATGACTCTTATGATGAGAGTGATGAAGAAGAAGTGAAAGCTCATCTGAGGAGAGTCACTGAACAGCCTCCTCTCAAACTGGACCAGTCTAAAGAGGTACCACTCCCTCTCTTATCCCCACACATACTCCTCCTTCCTCTTCCTTCTCCTGCTCAGGTATGGTATCTCTCTCTCTCTCTCTTTCTCTCTGCCTGCAGAAACTGAACTTCCTGGCTGTGTTTGGACTGACCACACTCTCCAAGCGAGACGAGCTGTTGGAGAGAAAGAGGAAGAAGAGGAGAAAGATGATGAGGGAGCAGTCTCCAATACCTGTTCAGAGTAAATGTCAGACTCCGCCCACACCCACGCCCACCCTGTCAACCCGATACACACCCGAGGACATGGACAGGGCTCCTGAACTAGAGAACAAGAAACATTTCCTCAACATGTTCAACCTCAACCATGTCAGCCAAGAGCAAAAGATAGGTGTGTATGCACACACACGCGCACACGCACGCACGCACGCATCTATATTCTCAATGTCATCAGTATTTTCAAGTCTTAAAGAAACATTTTTGTGTTTCACCACTACAGAAAAAGAGAAAGTAATGAATCTACTTGATGCCATCAAAAAGAAAACGGTCACTCTTGACACACTCCGATATGCTACATACACACCCTGCTCCAGCCCTCCTACTACTGCCTCTGGTAGGACCTACAATCACTAATCACACTAACCACACTAATCTCACTAACCACACTAATCTCACTAATCACACTAACCACACTAATCTCACTAACCACACTAATCTCACTAACCACACCAACCACACTAATCTCACTAATCACATTAGTCTCACTAACCACACTAATCTATTCAGACAATTCCCCTCTGTGTAAACTACATTGCCTTCAGTGGTATTCACTCTTCTAACACCCCTCTTTAAAATTTTCCACCTTTTATAATTTTACAGTCTGGAAATGGAAGTACTGTTTGATTTACACAATATGTGCAATTTATTTTTTTTTTAACTGACACACAGATTAATGTTGCATAAATATTCACCCCCTTGGGTCTATACTCAGTAGAAACAGATTAGGTTCTATCAAGGAGCAGGTTCCTTCCAGGGCTCCAGTGTTTATATAGATTTGTTGTGTTTATACACAGGACTATATCAATATTATATTTATATTGAGGTCACGTGACACTTAAATTGCGTACACAGGTAAACTCCATTCAACTCCATGTGACTGGTTGCACCAGAACTAATTTATTAGGGGATATTTCATGTGTAATCTTTTGTGTTTAAATGTAAAGTTGGAAATTCACTTCAGTATTATGGCTTATTTTGCAGTCCAGGTTGCAGTGCTTACTAAATGTGGAAAAGTTCAAGAAGGGTGAGCCACGGTATCAGACTCTCTTTTTCTAATTGTGTTGTATTTCTCTGTCTCAGATCCTATAGCACCCTCCACACCCTGCAAAACAAACGGAGAACCCCACCCAAATTCCCGTAGCCCCACTCCTCCTGGTCCTACAAGGCACCTTCATAGACATTCACAGCCCACTGACCTCTTACGCCGTAAAGAGCCCCCTCCACTCGCCCCCTTGCAGGAGCAGTCTCGTTTAGGAGAAGACCCGCCAATCAGGAGAACACCAAGCCTGCAGAACAGCTCCAGACCTCCACTCGCAAAGCTGAAGGAGCGGCTGCATGGGGTCAATGGCCTGAGTGCTGAGGAGTTTGCTCAACACTTCCACCAGTCTGTACTGCAGTCTACACACAAATCCCAGCACAAACCCAAAGGTGAGGAGGACAGTGATGCTGTCTGCTGTTGTGTGGGATGAAAGTGATCAATTTTGCATCATGCTGAGTTAATCTACTTGAACTTTAAGCTGTGATTTCACACCTCTTAGAAGTGTGAGCCAGTATAAAATGAGATCTTCATTCTGTAAGAAGGAAAACAGAGCAGCTGCTAATTATTTAATGAAGTCACACAAAAATAATTTACTCGCTGTTTCCTAATTGAGAAAACCATTAAGCTGTTGTTTCTGCAAAAAAAACAAATCACACGACAAGAAGTCTGCCTGTGATTGCCTGTTTTTTTTTTTGTGCTCCCCCCCATTTCTTTTTTTAATTTTAATTATATTATACAGTTATATTAAAGGAACAGGTTGGCAAAATAATTACTTGATAATTTTATATTAGTTACATTGTCCATGTAGCGCTTCTGCAAAACTAAACATGCAAACATCAGACACACAAAAAAGTGTTGAATTACTTCTGAGGTTGTGCATATTTAATTTTTTTTGCCTGTGTGCAGTGAGCAGGAACCAAGTTGTTAAGGAAGGCTGCATAAATAAAACCTCATTGAAGCAGAATTTGAGATCTTATTAATTACTATGGTTAAGCACATTCCTTGTTAGCCTCATTGACGGGACTGATCTACCAACAGTGTCATCATTTTCCCAATGCTAGCATTGTAACATTATGCATTAGGATCTTACCAGCATTACATGTTCTTTTACCAGGAGGTATCCCAGGAGCCCCTGAGCCAAACCACAAGCTTAACAACGTTGTGCGTTACAACCCTCCAGAGCACCAGGGGGCGCTGAACCGACTACCTTACTCTTACACCAATGGCCACTCCTGCCACCCTACAGCCCACCATGAGTCAGGGCTTAGTGATGAGCGATCTGCTGAAGAACACTCCAGTGAGGAAGATGATGATGATGATGAGGAGGAGGAGGAGGAGGAGGAGGAAGAGGAGTACAGTCCCAAATGGAAGGGTATTGAGGCCATAGTGGAAGCATATCAGGAGTACATAGATGGTGAGTTCTGCTCTCAGATGATACTGTGGCGATCCAGTTTTGCTAATGCTTTGACTTCTTTTATGCCAGTACACTGATGTGTGTGTGCGTGCGTATGTGTGTGTTATTTCTCACAGAGAGGGATATAGAGAGTGAGGTTCTGCAGAGTGAGTGTAGGAGAATGGAGGCTCAGCACTATCACCTGAGTGTTAAAGCTGATCAGCTCTCTGTCAGTATGGGGGTAAGTTAATGATCAGTCTTAAAGCTGTACTATGATCCGTGTCTGTGTTAACATTTTAGGCCAGAGCTCTTGAAGTTAGGCTTTTGTGTGTGGAATCATACATGTCTCAGAAATCAAGCAGCACACTTAACACTAAATACACAGTATAAATAAGTGAAGGTTTTTTTTCCCTTGCACAGTTAATAATGTGCCTGCATCTGAACCTTCCTGTGTATTTTTGTGTCCTTCTGCACATTTCTAATAGAATTGATTGTATTTAAGTCTCACTAATACTCTAGTCCAGTTACCAAACGGACTCTGGTGCAGTAAATCAAACGTATAACCTTCTATTTGGATGCAGGCTGTGGTGGCCCACTGACTTATTTACAGCTGATTTTTCCCCAAATATGTGTCTCCCTATGACAGTGTATATTTTATAATGTACAATGTTTGTTTTCTGTTGATTTCAAATGAGAATCAAGAATTCATCAGTGTTATGATATACAACTGATTAGTTCCTAAATTGTCTGATTAACATTAATACCATTAACATAGTTATCATCACGCAGTTCTGTATTGTTGGAAAAACGGTTACTTAACTGTACACGTCCTTGTTGCTAGAGCGGTACCTTTAGTATGTATTTAATCTGGAAAGGAAACGGGTACTAGGTACCAGGTAATGGTTTCCTTACTAAACACACAAAGATTTACCCTTCAGGAAAACGCTTTTATTCTGACAGTGTAATTGTACGTACACGTATTTTTTTCATGAACTCTTTCACGTGATGCTTTCACTTTGGTTCACTAGGAGCTGTTATCCCAGAGGCAGCGGCTGGCGCTTGACAGGGAGCGAATGCAGGCTGAGCTCGAGCACTTCAGGAAGTGTCTGGCCTTGCCCACTCTGCTCTTACACAGGGGTCACTATAAGGGGCCGCTCCCGAGGTGATCCTCTCACCCTGCCCGCTCACGATTAGGGATCTGGGCAACCAGCACCCAGTTCCTCACCGGAAACTGAGAGCCCAGAGCTGTGCTGAAAGCTGAGGGTGAGACGGAGAACAGGATGAAGATGAAGCTGAGCTCACGGCACAGCAGGAGGATCGACTGCAGTCATACAAGCTTTATGTTTAACAACATAAAGAGAGACAGTCATTACCAGTGAACCAGTGGCTGGCCCTGAGAATCCCTTCCTCATCTCCAGCTTTAGATTCCTGTGTGCTAGAAGAATAGCAAATCTTACAACCAAAAAAAAAAAAAATCACCTAGCTGCTGTAGAACTGGAGAGTGAGGAAGCCCGATGGAGCATACGGTGACGACACAAACGCTCGAGCTCATATCCTTCTTCCATGCCACTCGGCCTGCACGTCAACGTGAACGGTTCTTAACACTGTGGCATACGAGAAGTCTGATATTCAGAACATTTCTTACCGATAGAAGCAACTTTGAAATTTAAATATCATTGCTTTAAAAGTGAACAAAAATATTGCTAAAAACCGGTAATAGATTTTGTACTATTAATAAATCAAACTGTTTAATTTGGATTTCAGTTTTATTCCCAGGCTGACTGGGTGAGGAGGAATGAAGGAAAGGAGGACAGAAAAATAACATGAAGGAAATCTGTAAATAAAGAAGGAAGGAGACAGAATAACATGCATATGGTGTGAGTGCAGTGCTAAAGCACAGTGTCCCTCCATCAGTAATGCTCTGTCTAATGCAGTGATATTTATTCCTCTGAGCAGCCAGTGGCACATGAGCTGTAATCTGAAGTCCTCCCTCATGCAGTTATTTCTAATCTTCACTTGGAGCCACATTTTGACATGTGAAGTGCCACAGTATTTTGGACTGATCGTTGCTGTACACAAGCACTTACTGACATGCTGCATGAGTGTTCCTGGACTGCACAGCGGTGTACTAACTGCAATGAAATGTTTACGCTCTGTGTGCTCTCGCCACAGAGAAGCATTCCTGTTCCCATCATGCACTAGGCGCCCGTGAATACGTACTGATGTAATTCTTTATAATGAAGTCTGTAATAAAGTTTTTAAATCTTGTTAAAACTAGGAAGAAAGCAGAGCTACATATGATTAGATTACGATGTAAGATTCCATGATATTTTAAAGCTGTGAAAAGTTTTAATTGTACCTTTTTTATCTGGATGAAGCGTGAGGTAATATATTATTATTATTTGGTGAATGTAGTAATAGTTATTTATGAACCTATTAAATCTGAACAAGAAAGCAACAAATGATGATGAATTATTTCTATAAGCATCCACTGCTTTTTCTGGCAAAAATGTACGATGATAACAGGATCTAAAGTTTTGTTTTATTTTGATTCCACGTAATATAAATTCAGCTTTGGTCAAACTTTACATTTCTAACAGCACAAGCTGATCTCCTCAGTGGAGCTGTGCTGTTTAACGTAGTCAACAAAAAGACAAACAATACTTTTCATCTACACCAGTTTTCCAGTTTAACATATTCACAATGTTTAGGCCTATATTATTAAATACACACACCATCTCCCAGATTTTTAAAACTTTCAAGTCTGACAACAAAAAAATGAAACAGCATTTAAGAAAGTCTTTATCCTTCACACACACGGCTGTTATATACCTTGAAATAGATATACTAGATATAGATATAATAGTCTTTGATGTGACATTTCGAAACGGCAGTTCATTTCAGAGCTTCACGTCTCAATCCCGAACCTACATTAAAGCACTGAAATGAAGTCAGCGTTAAAAGGAGTTTTGTGTAATGCACTACAGTGAACAGATATCAAACCTCAATAGACTGTATATAAATTACTTTCATTTACGGCTGCTTTAAACAGATCATGTTTAATAAACTCGTTTCGGATCAACGTTTCTATAAATATGATCGATCCTACCATGCGGATGTAGTAAAAACAGCCACATCTTCGTTCATGCTGAACCAAATACACTGATTGTCAAATACTAAGGAAGAAATCATGTGACTTCATAACCAAAGTATACTACAATTAGGTGTAATTAATGGCAACATTTTCTACACATCCAAAGGCTTTTATCCATAAGGCACTGAGGGATTTAGTACACATGAATTACAGCATGCATCAAACATCTCCTACTCCCCACATACAGAGGGTTAATGTAGCAGCAGGCACACTGGCCTGGAGAATAAAGTATCAAATCATTTCAGACATCTGAGAGAAATCCAGTACATTTCACTAGAAATACTGTAACAACATTATACCATTATAAGGAAAGAGATTACGATTGTTCAGAAACAAGGCCACATACAGCACAGCATTCAGGCTGCTTTCACACTAGCTGAAAATAGTGTGACATCAGACGATTTGTATTTCTTAAAATCACCACCAATCAGGCCACAGCTCAGGGAGCGAGAGGCACAAACAACATGGAGGACACATGGAGTATTTTTAGTGAGCGAATATAAGGATATTCGAGACTTCAACATGGAACACAAAGACTTCTTGTTAGAAGTAATATTAAGAAAACAAACGAATCATCGCTGTTAATAAACTGAGATCGATAAGCAAAGCCATTCCTTTGTGCAATCAGAAGGCAGGATTGGTGGTGTAATCTTTTAAGCAAGTTTATTGTATATTTAAAAATTTTGGGGTGAGATATTTATATTGTATAAGTATTCTACCTGAATTCATTTCTATTCCGTTCAAATTGGAGTCATCGTGTTATAAGGCGGGTTGTAAATGCCAGCAGGTTAATAAAACATCGGAAAGTCTACACTTCACTTTACTCCGCAACACTTAACGTCCCAGACTTCATTTCGTAGCCTTTGTGTGGTTATTGGAACCATGACACTAACTAGTGCTGTTTTGGAATAATGCATCACTCACACGGTTAGGTAAAACTGCTGAAAGTGCCGGCAAAAATACAGCGGATACCACCAACAGTATCACTGTCGTCATGGTTACACATATTTTGAGCTATTTTGTCTACTTTAGTAGTGAAACTTTCACAGAAAAAACCTTCACGATACTATTGGGTGGTCTGTAAATTGGGTGGTGTGATACAAAATGTGCTAAATGTTCTATGTCGTTGAACACATCTACATATAAAGACCAGGAAATGAAATGTAAAATTCAAAACTCTCGTCTCGTGTTCCTCTTTTGATCTCAAACCCAAACGTCTTCAGTCTACAGCAGAAGCAATTGAACTGGCCTTGCCGTTCCAGTAGTTTCAGATGGGACTCTAAAGGTGGCGTATTTTAATAAGTGTATGGTCTAACGATCAGAAAATGTCTCCAGCATTAAACTATTTGAAGAAGAATGTAACGTGTGCGGAAGTGAAACGAGCATGCACACAAACCTGTGGACGTCTCGACAGGTAGGACAATTACTCAGAACACCATCCAGCACTCTTACTGTAAAGCACAGTGTATTCGTGTGAAAGCAGCTTAAGGTTGCCTATTTAGAGTTTACTGCGAATTTCATTTGAGAAATCATTTAAAGGGAACACGACGAGCAAAAGTGTATGAACAGGATAAATTAATAAGTGCTTTAATGATGAGAAAAGGATAGGACTTTGATTCTTTACACACCATATGTCTTCTTTTTTTTTTTTAAGTTACATCTTCCAAGATCTTACATCTTCACTTTGCATAGTGATTTTTCAGAATATTATAAAGCATTGGATGAAAGAGAAACACCAAAAGAAATAACTATTAATAAAGAACAGCTGAAAACAGGTTTTCGTCCTGTAGTACTCGAGTGCTATTCGTTTGGTGTCTGCATCATTAATGCAACGTCTACATCAGTCTTGTATACGAGATCAGTCATGTCTCAGAGGTGAAGTAGATTTCTCACTCTGTACACTGTCTTTTCAACTGTAGCAAATTAATGTCATGTTTTCCCCAGAAGATGGCGCTTTCCACTCAGGAAACTGCACGAGAATTAAAAAACCAAACAATTTCTGGCAGTGTCCTTTAGCGATATTCCAAATGTAGTGCTGTGCCACTCATCCGTCTTTTTCCTTCCCACACAGTCAGTCCCATACTCGTCTCTTTGTCCTATATACAAGTGTCTCTGTGACCCCTCTGTGGACAGCTATAGCTGCTGAGACTCCACTATGGAGCTGGAAGCTGAACTGAGGGTTTGAGGCTGTGCTGCTCCACATCTGGCTGTGGGATTGAGGCCGTGTACTTGTGCTCTCTCAGATCTGACTGCAGGAGGCTGACTTGCTCGTGTGGATGCTTCATAAACAGGTGGCTGTGATCCACACGCAGTCTCGCTGTCAGGAAGGTATGGAGGAGGCGGGAGGTCAAACCACGGTGGTCGACTGCAGGTACAGAGGACATGTCACATCGTTGCAAACAGCAATAATTAACTCGAGGGAAGATCAGAGCTAAGACCGAATAAGCGACAGACTGTTAATGTGTCCTAAAATCTAAAAAAAACATTTAAGTTCCAATATGCAAATACAGATGCTTCAACATCAGTTTACCAGGAAAAAAAAAAAACGTCTGAGGATTGTGCAGCGTTAATGGTGTTTAAATATGCTCATTCATTCAGAGGAAGACAAATCAGAAGCCCAGGAGAAGCAAATTTATGTCAGATTTTATATGTTGGCTGTTATACAGTCTACATATAACTCTCCTCGACTGTTACACATATAGAGAGAAAATAAAGACATTATCCAGACTAGAATAATATCTTTTATGGGTAATGTGAGGATAGAAGACCAAATCTCATAGTTCATAGTAAAGGATAATGATATCCTCCTTCATTTTCTTCAGTCTGTATGAATGTCCCTAACTGGCCCATACATTCGCTAAAACAGGTAATACATTTATCACGTGTTCACCGTGTCATAGACTCTGTATTTCTTGAAGATGGTTACAGTGTACATAGTCCTGTGTTTTTACTTTTTGTGAATCCGTTAAATTAGTATTCAGTATATAACGGATTTATATAGTTTCACAATCATTTTACTGCATGGGACGTGTGTATAATAATGCAGACTTTGTCACTCACCTGAGGGGTTTCATTAGTTGTACTTACCAGACACTCCTCATTTCCTCATTAATATCAGCTTCAGTTCACCTTTCTCTGCATTACATCATTCTATAGCACAATAATCTGTATCATTACTGAGTGCCTCTGGCCTACCTGACATCCAGCACTGCCTGTGAGTATGAGGGTGGCGACTCGAGCGGGGCTCCTTGGGGGTAGAGCGAGCTGGTGAGCAGCTGGAGGCTATGTGCTGAGCTGAAGTGTGCTGATGGAGAGGAGGATTGAGGTCCTCTGTCCACGATCACCAGCCGGGAGAGCAGCAGTGGCTGGTGAGGGTGAGGGTGGCTTCCGCTGCGGGGCAATAACACACTCCGTTTCCTCTGGTGATGCAGCACCAGGGCCAACAGCGCCACCACCAGGACGAAGATAATGGCACTGCCTATGACGGCGTAGGTGATGCTGGGGTAGTAACGCAACCGGTAGTCCAACGTCACAAAATCCTGACCTGGAGATTCTGCAGGAGAAAATAACTGGTGCGTTACAGTACAGCAGGAGACACACTGATTTAACAGTATTAAACAAGAGATCAGTCACTGCTAACACTTGGTCGGTTTCGTACTGCAACTCTGGCAAAATAAAAAAAGAGCAATCAAGTGACCTGGTCATCTTCGCCGTCAGGAGCAGACAGAAATGATACTGAGAATCCTGAACTTTCATTTCTCTCACAAGATGCTTCTCTGTTTCTTTTATTCTTTACATGAATTAGACACAGAGCAAACCACTACGGCAGCACACAGAGTTATTACTCCAGTAATTATTTCAACACAAACAGACCCAGCAGCGTTGTGCTCTGACCAACACTGGTGCCAGGCAACTGTGAATAGCGTCTGACAGCTACTTACAGAGAGGAACAAAGAGCGCTCCTAATTCAGCAGGAGAGGGAACGCTATTAGTGATACGGAGACTGAGAAGAAAAAGAGACTGAGGAGAGAGAGAAAAAAGAAAAGAACATTTTAATTTAAGCGCATGGTGATGACTTGTGTGTGTGTGTGTGTGTGGGAGAGAGACAGAGGAATAAAGGAATTAATTGATGGCATGAAAGAAAACAAGAATAACAGACAGGAAGGAGGTGTAGCTAAGAAATAAAGAAGGAAGAAACGAAGAGGAGGAGAGGAACAGAACATGGGAAGAAGTATGGGAAGGAGAGTGAAGGACTGAACGACAGGAAATAAAGGAATGGAATGAAAGAAGGATGGAAGGGAAAGCAGGCAGGAGAATGAATGGGAGAAAAGAAGGGGAAAAAAGGAAGAAAGGAAGGGGAAAAAGACAGGAATGGAAAAAAACAAGAGCAGGGGAGAAAGGAAGAAGTGAAGTAAAAACGGAAATGAGAAAAGCAGTATGATAGCGAGACCAAGGCTCTATACATAGCTCCCAAAAGCACTTTGTGTCATTCAGGGAGATTTTTAAATCTGAGAAAGAAATTAAACTCTGCCTAAGTGAAGATTTACAGTCTCACCCAAAAGTTACAAAAGCTGGGCATAAATATCAATATAAACAGGGAAACATGGGTTGGAAAACACGTTTAGGTGACACAACCCTTGTTATGACCCTCTGTAAGATGATAAGGAGGATCTGCATACAGTGCCAGAGTAGTGAGATGATTCAAAACCTTTTCTCATTCCTCATTAACACATTAGCAATTTGTGTTGATCAGAACGTGCTGCTTTCCTGTATCCTCTACTCGAATCTCCACTTCTTTTCCTCTCCTCTACACCACTGCTAATGCACTGCCACTACATTCAATACGCACAGATTACAATACACACTGATGCACAGGCACATACAGTACACACACACACACACAGTCTTTCTCTTATCCAATCTTTGCATCCTTGCATGTATGTAATAGTAGAGGCAGTATAATAGAGGCAGTACAATAGAGGTAGTACAATACACACACACACACACACACACACACACACACACACACACACACACACACACACACACACACGTTGGTCAGGAGGTCCTTGAGGAATGTGATTGGTAAAACAAGGCTTGGAATTGGCTGCATCTCCTCTCACAGGCCACGCTGCACTCTGCTGCGTCCTTAACAGAAATCATTACAGAAATGGATTGTGAGTCTGCTGCTACACACAGCTACTGCACACACACACTGTCACTTATTTTGCACAAATCCTTCGCAGGATAGCAGCGAGACATTCTCATTCTGCTCATTTCTGTGGCCTAAAGAAAGCAAACTTCCTGCAGGGAGTTAGTGAACAGGGAAGCTACTCTGTCACACTCTTGTTTTTTCTCATTAGCAACCAGGCCAGAGTCTTTGATTATACACACTTTGTCCTCCTAAATGAAGTTCTTTTTGAAGGTGTGATGTTTTTGCTGGCCTGTGACTGCACACACACTGCCCTCCTCCTAGCCTGCTTTTCATTAAACCACCAACATGGCCAGAGACAAACCTTTTTCCTAACACCAACACTTCCTCCTAATATACTGAGGTAGTGGAACAAGCAGTAAGCCTGCGATGTGTTTCCATATTACTCGGGTATGGGTGTGTCAGAGTCTGCACTCACACCTGCTCACTGCATATATTTTGTATCTGGATAGTATCCTGATAAGATCTGACCCACATTCGTCAAAATCCATCTCTGCTTAGTGAGACTAAAACTGATTACACGTAATATTAAAATCAACTCATAACATTTTTTGCCCAATAAATTCCTGTTTCCATCATTTTGTGAGGTATTTTTTAATTTTCTTAAAGCTTTCTCTAAGCTCCAGTCATGAAGCATAGTTTTGAGACAGATATAGGTTGAGGCGTAGAGACAGGGAGGTGTTTACATACGGAATAATACATAACAGGATGTGCTGGTATTTAAAAAATAATCAGTGAGGGTGGGGTGATGTCATAATGCAGAGGGTTATTACCATAACAACATTGACTATTTTTCAATAGCGGCACATCCCGAAGTATTTTATTCCTCTTATACCGCGGCAATGAAACTTTATTTATTAAAGAACGTCATCATTTTGTATCCATTTAGTTACGTGTAGTGCTGTTAACATCCATAAAACAAGTTAGTTCTAGTCATTTGCTTACTAACCGCTATAAACATTTCAGAGAGTAGACAGTGTGAAGTCCTCTGTCCTGAAGACCTTCCTATAGTGGAAAACTTACTGTCACATTTCAAAGTGCTGCGACGCCTTCAATAACCATCTGCTTATAGAAAACGTCACCACATTAATGATTAAATGTTTTTCTTTGTTAAATAATGTTTTTAAATCTGTTTATTCTTAGGCTTAGTTTATGAGGGGAGTCACTATACAAGCTGTTACTATAGAAATGATAATACATTTGAACAAGCACATTAACATAAACCTGTGATCTGAATTACAGCCAGCTTATGGTCAGAGCTCTTATTACAGAAAATGAAATCAACTGACCAATCAGATTCAAGAATTCAACAGCACTGTATATTATCTATAAAGTTGTATACTATTTGCTAAAATGCATCTTAGACCTACTGACATGGGTTGATATAATCCTGCTAGCAGGTGGAATGTAAAATGTAACATGTATTGCTATATATAGTAATGCAAACAACTGCGAAGCAGAGGGTACGAGCACTCTGTGGCATTCAAGCAAGATGTGATAGATCGATGCAACTTTATGAAATGCAAAAATAAGCAAATCTGGCTCATGTTTTCGTTGATAGCAAACGCAAAAAGCCGGAATTGCAAAAAGCTGCTATTTAGCTGGGTGTGCAATTCTGTGCTCCCCTTCCCGTGAAATTTACAAATTGCACTTCTCTTTTCGGTTGTCGGGAATCCATAGTGAAGTGTGATTATCAGAGAGCATCGTGCTGGCAAACTCCCCAAAAGACAAAGAGGTTTGTTCACAGAGCTCAGATGTGGAGACCAGTCAGAAGTGTCGAGCAAAACTCACAGACATCCGACTCAGTACAGGAACTCTGTCTGAGCTCCACCACACACACACACACACACACACACACACACACACACACACACAGAGCCCCATATCAACATAGATCGTGATGCACTATGACAGCGCAACATGATTCAGTGTAAGAGAGAATAACAAAAACAGTCCTGCACAATTCCATCTTCCGGCTTTTGCTGTACTGTAACAATGTGCTTTATTTAACTAATGTGCACTCTGGACAATAAGTGGAAGGTATCGACGGAAAGAAAGTGTTAATTGTTATTGGTCAAGCTTCCATGCAGCTAACACTGAAAGCTCCGAACAAACAAGACAGGTGGAAAAAATCTAGTCATGGGTCATTTGTCATACTAATAGGGCAGCTGTTTTAACACTTTTGTGTACAAGCCATAACAGTGGCTTGTTGTGTCTGTACTCAGGCTAAAAATACCACCACTGAAGGGAAGGTAATATGTCAAAGCACATCATGGTATGTTAAGAGCACAGCAGCTGTCCCTTATTAAATGAACACCTACAGCTACGCATGAAAAGGCCAGCGTTTACATGAATGAAGTCTGACAAATTAGCGAATTCAACAGCAAGGCCCTGATTGACAAATATCCCAAATGTGTGTGTGCAAGGGCACTGTCGACTTCTTTGTAATGATGACATTTTTCCTCAAATGATATGCCCATATTCACCAAAGATGCACAAATCTGAGATAAACAACGATTAAAATATAATTTACACATATACTATTCTTCTTCTTCAGATTAACTCTAACTCTACACATGAATTCTAAGATGCTTGTGTATGAAAAGAGAGGGAGATTCATTGGTGACGTCGGCTGATTACAATACAATACAGCTTGAAATTTCTCTTTGACCAGACCAGCAATGTAAAAGACATACAATACAGCACAAATGTTAGCAACATCGTAATACAAAAACAAAACAGAACATAGGTACAAAAGAAATTAACACCAATATTAAAACAACAAATTTAGTCTCGTTATTATTAATATATCCTATCACCGTATGTAAAAATGAAACACTATGTTTTCAAAATATTAAAAAAAGATTTAAACACAATGCAGAGTAAAGCTATGTTGAGTATGACACTGCTTTTTATATTTTAATCTGCATTGAGTCCTCTTGTATCTTGTACCTTAAGGTAGAAATAACAAAGATATTAGGGTATTTATAATCATTAAGACAAACAGACAAAATTGTAAATATTGAGTAAATTAGTGTCTCAATGCACTAATCCTGCAATTATGATTTTCTGTCTTTCTGCTCTGCTTGAGAAAATAGTACGGCACATCCTGAAGCTAAAAGCAAATGTCAGCGCAGCAGATAGGCAGGGCAATCAGTGAGACGGCACTGAGTAAAGCGTCAGGACAGACAGCTGTGACATAAGCAGATTGCTCAGTGGACTGAGACGAGAGCAAATATGGCAGCCAGGATGTTCTCTCCAAATGTACATTGTATATTTCACTGAAGCTAGAAAATATTTAAGGA
Source organism: Ictalurus furcatus (assembly GCF_023375685.1). NCBI lineage: Eukaryota > Metazoa > Chordata > Actinopteri > Siluriformes > Ictaluridae > Ictalurus > Ictalurus furcatus. The sequence continues at coordinate 16,046,285 of NC_071268.1, read as the reverse complement.
GGTACATGCAGAATGAACAGTTTGGCATTGAAAATAAGACTCTCTAGCTTAACGGATCTCTGATCTTGTATTAAAAATGCATTGGAATCCATCAGGGGCACCGCTAGGGTTTCTGGGCCCCCTGGCTAATTTGAACTCCGGGCCCCCAAGGCCCCACCACCCAATTATCTTTTTCTTGTTGCCATGTGTACAATCAATCATTATCAATAAGCATAACAATTATTGCATATTCAATAATAATTTTATAATTATTTATCAAACTAAATTTGAACAGGTTATTAAATGAACTGAAATTATGCATTTATAACTATATACAAGCAACTATATATACAGTACAAGTAATTAACACCATTGTGTACTCTCTCTCTCTCATACACAGACACTATAGAAACTCTGTCTGGATTTCTTATAAACTGTTGACTTGTAATTTCTTATTCCCCAAGTACCAAGAACAATGAACTTTATTATTATTATTATTATTATTATTATTATTATTATTATTATTAAGTTTCACACACCAGCAGCTCCAGAAAGAATTATGGAAATTAGTTAAACAGTGACAGGATTATTGAATCAGTGAGTTGAACTTGAGAACCAAATCGGTTCTATTCATGAATGAATCACTCAGACTGCTTTTACCAACGGGATTCTCCAATTCATTGAAATGAACCGACTCAAACAAACAATTCACTCATGAATCGGACATCATTACAACACGTCTCTCATAAACTCACTCGGGACAATTAAAGTAGGTTTATATGATTACATTAAATTTCGATCGAATCGTCACAGAAAGCTGTTGCAAGGCTCCGGAAAGCTTGAATATATACAACACCGGACTAGTTTTATTGTCGCTTGAAGCTCAATGCTCCATTACTATTGCCCGATTGCATAGAAAAACATACATTCTTGGAAATATTGGGTTCCAACTTCCAAGGATAAACATCAGGGTGAGTAACTGATTTTCTATTTTATGTTAATTATAACAGCTTCATACGGGCTCGCTTCACAATCATAGCACAAAACAGGGAACATAAATCACCTTATTTTTTTAAAAACTGGGTGACTAGCTGTCTTCCCCGTCTTGCTCGCTCCTCTTTTTCATGTTTTTCTTTCCTCTTTTGGTATCCCGACTTTGTTTGCACCATCTCTTGCTATCTAACTGACGCATGTAATGACTCACAACTATGAAGTGCCGCGCTTCAGAATAATCTGCGAACGTCTTAATGGGACACACATGCGCTAAGCACAGTCTGAGGGCATTAAATATAGCGTGCTTCTTAATAGATTATTGTACAAAGAGGCCATTTAAATACCAAAATCATACAGGAAGTACGGGATTTTGTTGGGCCCCCTGTCTGACCAGGGCCTATTCAGTGGCAGAAAGTTTTCACAAAGCATCTGGTTGAGAGGAGAGTTGAGCATTGGGATTAGAATCCCAGGGAATGCAACAAAAAGTCTCACAAGTGAGAGGTTTTTACTTTCATGTGGACACTTTCAAGTGTGGTCAGATATGAAGCTTGTAGGACAAAGAACGCCATGATCAACATGAATGTGCACCATGCCTGCCAACCTAACCATAACGCAGACGGTGATGGGAAACTTGTAGAATTTGGGAAAAACCTTGTCAAACTCCCAAGAAAGTCTCTCCACACGTTTCCTTTTGTAAGGTATGGTGCAGTGCTGCACAATGTATTTACAACATCCTTAGTAACTGCCTGGTCAGGGTCACAGTACTTTAAATTAGATAGAACCAACTAAATCATTAGAAAATGTAGAAACAAAAATAATACACTATATCGCCCAAGGTTTGTGGACACCTGACCATCACACACACATGTGCTTGTTGAACATTCCATTCTAGATGTATTCCCCCCTTTGCTATTATAATAATCTCCACTCTTCTGGTAAGGCTTTCCACTAGATGTTGGAGATTTGTGGCCATTCAGTCACTAGAGCTTTAATGAGGTCAGGCACTGATGTCAGGTGAGGAGGCCTGGGATGCAGTCAGTGTTTCGGTTCATATTAAAGGTGTTCAGTGGGGTTCAGGTCAGGGCTCTGTGTAGGCCACTCAAATTCTTCCACTCCAACCTTGGCACACCATGTCTTCATGGATCTCACTTTGCACACAGGGGCACTGTCATGCTTTCACATGTTTGGGCTGCTTAGTTTCACTGTGTGAGCGAAATAAATTTTTTTTTTTAAAAAAAAACAGTCCCATGCACATCTATAGTTGAGACCAATCATGAACTCAAATGATTTAGCTAAGGACTTGTCAGAACCAGAATTCACACACCATGCTGACAGTGCTGGCATTTACACAGTACCACTTTTTCCAGTATCGATTACTGAGTATTGGGGAAATAATACGGCAAACTAAGCTAATTAACCTCTTGTCAGTTAATATCACACGCATTCACAGCAAATATTTCTGTAGTATTAGTGAAATCTAATCTGATTGGTGCATCTATAATACACAAAGTTTAGTTAACAGCACCAAAAACACTGTGACATGGTGGCTGTTGAAAGGACTCTTGTTTAAAATCTATCTCTTTGTCCTACAGTGCAGAAACATGGCAGCTGCCTGCTTAGACATGGTGGTTTTAAAGAACGCTCTGTATCCCACTGGACACCTGCCTATAGAAATGCTAATGAGCACTCTGCATTGGATTAAACGCTCCCCTTGACACAAATACAGAGCACAAGAGCCCCTTCAGAATAAGTGCAACATCACACATATCCACACACATGAACAGATATTGAAATGGGATATAAAATGCTTTTAGAAGGAAGGACTCAACTGTTCATTGCACTTACTCATGCAACATGATTGAGAAATAAATGACTAGATGAAAATATGCTATGCATTCTGAAAATACACAACCTTTGAGAATAAATACTGCATTCAACAATGTAGGAAGGGTAACTGTTAGTGAAAATCATAGTTTAAATGAAGCACATGGTACTGTGATGCTGATGGCACTCCAGCAACAGGGGGCAGCATATTTCCACATGTGCCAACACATGCATCACGGAGCACTTTAGTGAAACTCTCCAAAAACAACACAACAAAAACAACAAAAACAAATAGAGTGAGGTAGAGAAAAGAGAGACCCTATCCAACATGGGCCATCTCTCAGAACACCAACAGGGTGGGTGTGCTTTTATCTGTGCTAAAAGAAAGGGTCTGCAATCTGCCTAAAGGACCTTCATACTAACTGTAACACCCTTCCAACCACATACCACCCACACACACACACTCCACAGCACTTGAGAATAGAATTCATTTCTCACTTATCCAGCAAAAATGCTACACGTCGTCATGTTTCTCAGCACAGAGAGCATATAGGAGTCCTTTAAACAGTAGAGATGTGAACATACACCCACACTGGTGCATGCCCCCTCAGCCCCCTCAGAGATGGATGGAGCTCATCAATATGACTGGGCCGTGAACACTGTCTCAGTGCCATGCTCAACGCCAAGCCTTTCATGCTCCATCTCACCTCCATTTCTCCATTATATAATAAATCGTCCACTCTAGTGAGTTCCACAATCTCTTTTACTCACTCTTACTCTTACTCACACTCCCACAGGCATATGCAATATGCAGATCTTCAAGGTAGTCATTTGCAAGTCATAGACATTGTGTTCCAATACAATAGTATATAATAGAACATATATACAGTCTTGAGTTCATCCAATTAAATGCTCTCCAGTATTTATATGTCCCAACTCTGGGGGTGGGTCTTTCTGTATAGCAGCACCTTATCAATGGCCCTGGGTCACCGGTTGCCACCTTGTGGAAGAACTAAATAGTGCAAAATAATTAAATACGCACGTGTGAACTGCACGTACAAAGTACGCACGGTTAGAAAAATCGGGAGGCGCACCTAGCATTCCTAGCGTACGTGTAAAAAGTGAAGCATACATTCAGCTTTAGTGTACCATTCTGATTCCTGCAGCTCTCCATTACCATCAGCTGACACTCGACCTCAACTCCATGTATGGCATAGCTCCAAAAAACCACACAGCATCTCGCGGTCTAGGATATCGTTCTCGTTAAGTTAACAGACATTAGTCAAGGCGGTGAGAAATCTCCACAGTTAAATGAAGCCCCTTGTTAAACTCTCTGCTGTTATCTGTGTTTATCTAGTTCACTAAGCTACCAAAAATTTGTTTAGATACGGTGGGGGTGTGGCCTATCTCAGGCCCTATTGGCTGTTGTGTAAATCCAGTCAACTTCACATACAGAATAAAAACACGACTCTCAAGCCATTTCACGGGGACCTTATTCATCAGTTAAAGGAATACTCATGTTTTTTTCCGAATATCAATCGAGCAGTGGTGTCTTATTACTGCAGACTGGAAACATTTGACGTTTCCCTTTAGTGAGAAAATAATGGAAATCTTGCTACACAAAACGCACTTATACTGGACATTTAAGGGCAGTTGCTGAATTCTGTCAAAAAATGTTTATGTGAAATGTATATTTTTGTGGAATGATTTCATGAATTATTTGATCATCAAGCTCTAAATCTGCATAATTCACACTTTTGGAAATGGCACTACTTACTAAGATGGACAAATTTATGGTTAGGGGTTTCCAATGCAGTGCGAATATGATGGTGTATGGATATAACAAAACCTTGAGGAAAGCATAAGTAACCAGAATAATTACAGAAAACTACATGTTTGTTTTGGTAAGACTTTCTGTCCTGTCTGTCTCATCCTAACACCTTTTTTACTGTTAGAGTGTACCGTTTAGTTTTGAATGTATATGATATATTCACTTTATTTCATTTTAAAAGTTGACTGATAGAATTCACTGACTATCCTGTAGAAACTCTTGTCCATGGTAGTAGTATTTGAGCTACAGATATGCTGAATAGAGATTAAATCACAGAGGAAAAAATGCAGGAGTGTTCCTTTAAATGAGTCTTTATTTACAACTCAACTGTAAGTGCATTCTCGATTCGGAGTTCAAATTAATTTCATTTTCAGTAGAACATCTGTTGCAGAGCTCAGGGAATGCACTGACTTGGTGCTGTATTGATTTGTCCAAGCTCAAAACTTCTTCATACGGCATTGTTCATGATTTACACATGCCTGTCTTGTTCACCTTAATCTCGTATATCTGAAAAACAGAATGAAAGCTACTGACATGCGTCTTACAGTGTGGTAGTAAGAGAGTATTGCTTTGTCTGAAAGCTAGAGCATTTTCCTAAGAACAAAGAAGAGAAAAGGGAAAGGGTCAAAGGTTGTGCTGGAGCCGTTAGGTTGCTTTGACTACAAAGCCCTTGCAAGGATCCTGTCGCCATGGTGATTGAATATGTGGGCACCCTGGTGGCGAAAGGTCCACACTCTCATAAAAGCCTCCTGCTAAAGAACAATGATTGCTCGGGGAGGGTGCAGCTATTTTTCACTGAGCCATCAGCAGGAGCTCAGCCAATCAGCAAGGCTTAAAGTTTAAAAGTAAACTTTCAAGCAGACTCACATAGAGGCATGCTTTACGTTGGACAAAAATTGATTGGTAGTCTACAGTGCAGTCTTTACTTCAAAAATGCAAGATTCTCCTATCATCGCTTGTCAAAATGGTGTTTTTAATATTTTCTCCAGCATAATGCAGTGCCACTTCTGCTGGACCACAACCTGCATCTCAAGCATGAATAATGCATTTCAGTTTAAAACCTGCTGTTCTACAGATTTCCCCTTTACCGACTCTTCTCTCCGATTCCCTACTTCGTCACAAAAGGAGACAAAAATGGCCTGCTGAACTAATGACTGGATTTCAGCCTTTCACACACAAACTTAAATAAGATCATTATCCTCACTGGCACACAAAAAAGACAGTCTGCCTTAATCGCCGGCATCTTAAAGACTGCCTTCCTAGATGGGCTGGAGTGATAATGACAGAAGAGGAGGAGACGTGTGTTAATGACGATCTTTTAGCCTCTCCAGCACCACACAAGCTCTTCTGTCACCTACTTCCTCTTAACCACACACTGTGTAAAGAGCACATTAGGAAGATACTTGTAATTTCTCATTAGACAAAGAGCAGAAAATGGGCACCATTTTCCAGTTACCCCAAATGTAGCTGATAACATATGCTTGTTACTGCACTGAGGCAGCAGAACTATTTCACCCAAAACCTTTCCCATTAATCTATGTCATACTCTTTCTGTCCCTGTGTCAAACCACACTATTAAGCTGAGCCAAATTATTTTTAACGAACTAGTTTTTATAAAATAGCATAAAAAGAAATTGCAGCTTTTCACTACAGCTCTAGTTTACAATTGGTGAGGCAGAGTGTAACGCTGTAACACTGTGGACTTTAACAGAAACACACAAATACATACACTTGGGCAAAGTCATTTTTTAAATACTCAGAACCAGGGGTGTAATGATACTCACTGGTCAAAAGTTGATTTGATTCATGATTCATGATTCAATTAGGTTCTCAGAATATTTTGAACAAAATTAGAATGAAGCAAAATTTGGACTGAAAAGGCTCATTTTAATTTCTGAATCGTAAACAATGTAAAACGATGTACATTTTTCTCTGTATAAAACTAAATACAATTTAAAAATGCTACGAACGGACGTTTATACTGTAAACAAAATGTACTATAGGTTCACCATAATCTTTAAACATAAAATAAACAAATAAATTGATAACTTCTCCCAAAAATGAATTGAAAGTCTCATTTGAATCATGAGCTCTGGAGCGGTGTCTGAGGCGTCACTGTCACCGGGAATAGTGCGCTGTAGATTGCAGCAGCGCGGGGCTGGTGGTGTTTGGAAGATACTGAAGAGCTTTTTAAAACTGTTTAAAACTGTTAACTGATAAACAACCACGTTACACCTTATAATGTGTGTTGGTCATTGCGATCTGGAGTGATCAAGTCCAGTGTGCTTGCTGTATATTTGTTTAAAGGTTGAGCAGATTAAGATCTCTGGTGTTCAAACAGCACAACCGCATTAGATGCACAATTAATAGAAAGCTGATTTCCACTATGTGAATCACACATTCCCACATCAAATATTTACAATGCGATGCATCCTGTCACAATGTATCGTTACACCCCTACTCAGAACTACTGCATAGAGTGCACTGTTTAGAACTAAATTATGCTGAGGAAAAGAAGTGATTCCACTGGATTAAAATGGCTGCCCATAATGTTACATGGTGGTAAGGTTTGGTATATTTTATACAGTATAGTTAGTCATACAGTGTCCTATACCAGTGTAGTCTGTTTAAAGGAATACCTCATTCTGAAGCAGATTAAATGCATTTCTACTGAAATATTTGTGATGTAATCAGTGATTCTGGTGCAAACTGTTTGGTTGCTGTTGTATTTGTGTTAGTCCTGTCAGCAGTTAGTGGTTGTGCACCACACTTATATAACAGGGGGATATTGCTTGCACAGTTACAATGTGTGTTTAATAAGAGAAATACAAAAATTAAACAATCTGAAAAATAAGGGACAATGGTTAGGTTAGTGCCTACAAACAAAAGACCAAGAGGTTCTTTTCTTACTCACCATTTTCCTGTGATTTTCCAGCAATGTCTTATTATTGAGAAATCCAACATAGAAGCATTGGAGACTTGGCTCAGCATGTTCATGATGTACAAGATGACAAGCATGATCAAAAGCTTTGGAAGCGGATCTGTTTGAGCAGAGTGTACAGATGAGGAGATGAGAGCGTTTGGACAGACTAAAGCACTAAAGCGCTGCTGCAGCACTCTCTTTAAGTAGAGATGAAGCTAGTGCTAAACCCCACTGGCACCACTACCAGCAGGGATTGTGGGTAATTTAGGGGATGAAGAAAGAAGTTTAAACCAAAAAAGTCTATTCAGAATTTAATTACAAAACATATATTGGATGTTATTGATGATCACATAGTAATAATTTATAGTGAAGTTCTCCTTTAGGAACTGGCACTTTTTTACACAACAAGACTTGTTATATACTAATTGTTCTTCTTCTCTGTTTTACATCACAGCTTCAGTCCAAAAATAAAGGAACCAAACATCAGACATATTGGAGCTGATTGACTAAACGTGTGGTGTTACATTAGATTTTTCATTAATCCTTTTTTCCTTGTGAAAGAACACTTTACATTTACAAATCTACAGTACTGACTGGACTCATGCACGTACACACAACTACATGAGCCCAGAATACTGGAAATACAGAATACAGAAAAACATGCCTATACTGTATATTTTTAAATTCTAGAACTACTGCGTAGGGTGCATCGTATTGACCAAGCCTAGTGAACAAGAAACAAATCTCCCCTGAGGTTCACACCAACCACTAGCACACATGGAGAAGGGAGGCTCACATCAAGGCCAACAAGAAACAAAGTGAAAACACAATCTTTGTTATAGAGACTTTGATGTTGCCCAGAGCTTCCAGAACAACAGCGAACAGTGAGGCAAGACAAGAACATTAGTTCAGTCCTGTGTGAGTCAAAAAATAAAGTCCCACCTCTGCCAAGTTTCTCAAAACTAACAAGAGAGGAAAAACAGGTCGAATGAGTAGGCTGTGTGATCCATTACCTTGGCAAATTTTGTTTGAGAGACTGAAATGTTTTGAAATGGACTGAGACATGGAAGACTTGAGACAGGTAGAAAAGTAATGATAGCTCTGGCCAGATTTGAGCTCCCTGTACAATCAATGCTGGGAGGACAGAAGCACAGCCTGAGTACTCAAGAGTGACTGCAATGATCAATCATGACAAGACAATAAATGTCTGAAATAACATTTAACTTCACCAAATACGTTTAGCTTTGATTGAAGTCCAAGCAGCAAAATATAAATCCTTTCAGAAATGGAGCTGTAATGTTTTATTTGAAATGTAACGCTTACAGTGGCAGTTTAGGTGGAAACTTGCAGTCTATAGAGACTGAAAAGATAACATACGATAATTTCAGATCAGAGACCTAACCAGTTATTATAGGCCAGAGCTGTACTACTACTTTACTGTTCTAGTTAACTATGGCTTCAAAAACATGCAGAAATGTGAGGAAACTGAACAATGTACAGCACACAAGTGTAATTTAAACAATTTCCCCACTAACCCAAATGCAGTCGATCAGCCAGGACACAGCGCTGTAGCTACACAGTTAATGTAGTTAATCTGTAATAAGTCTAGCTCAGCAAAGCTTCTTTCAGGATTCAAACACGTCTGCTCCATATTATAGGGTGAACCCATTTCTATGAATATAGGCGGTCAGATATGAAGCTTGCAGGACAAATGCAATGCTACGTTCATTAAGGAATGTACAGATTACTCACACAGATCTGCATGATGCATTTACCACATTCATTTATTCATTCATTCTAATGTTTTCAAATGGAGAACATAAAGAAATGACAGGGGAGTCCATCAACTTTGCATAAATGTTATCATTCATTTTAAACTACACTTTTAAAGGTTTATGTGCTGTTTAGGCTAAAGAGTGAAGACGACTATTCGTCTAGACTATTATTCGCTGGAGTAAGTAGGCATATACATTGTTGCAATTACAGAGTCCATCTCAACTGGTATGCTATTAGAATTATTAATAATGTTTTTGTCAGTCTAGATTATGAAATACCTGCTGACAGCGCGCTTTTTATCTATGCGTTTACGCAGAACTATTCTCAAACTGCGGTTGCTCGGTGAGATAATAAATAATTCATTTCCACAGAGCTGTAATTATTTCGATGTTTATTAGCGAAATAAAGGTTATATAGTAAATGTTAATATAATTCAGGGATATTTAAACAAGTAGATCTTGTTAAAAGAGACAGAGAAGAAAATTAAGTGGTTTTATTTCCAGCATGCACTCATCCAAGGCGGTTTTATTTAATTCATGTAAAGTTACATCTTTCTGACATGACTTGACAGATTACGTGACTCTGCGAGTTCGTCTCTATTTCTTAGTGCCAAGCTGCTTAAACTACATATCAAGCATTTATGTAACACATCTCATTTATGCATTGATGGCTGTTAAATAAAGTTTATTAGTTAAAGCAAAGCAAGTATACTTTACCTGTGCACATCTTCTTCCCTGGCGGTCCTGTGAGCAATTCTCAAAATGCTCACAAGATGTCACCATTTATCGGTAAAACCGATATTTAAAAACCGATATCCGATTATGGGAAAATTATTAAATATCGGGAAAAATATCGGTCAAACTGATTCTCGATCATCACTAATTTCAACCTATGATATTGCTGGTTTTGATCGACAATTTTGCTGTGGAAATAATTATTTAGTCTATGAAACTGTCAAATATTCATAAGTTTACAAGCTAGCTAGCACACCAAAATTGTGCCATTGTGTCCATAAACAATTTAATGGTAACGTTAGTCAAAATGTTCACACAGAGATGAGCATCCTACAATATTTTAAGAGGAAGAGGACAGAGGATGAACAGCAGGTCATCGGAGTAGAAAAGACTGAGGAGGAAGAGCTTGCAAGTTGTATGGATGGCTACTAGTTCGCAGGCTAGTTCACGTCACACCGTGTTGGATGTTTAGGACTGGGGCGCGAGGACTGGGGTGTGAGGATCGCTCCCACTGTTGGCGAGTTGGAGCTATGAGTCTTTATAATCTCCCCTCCCCAGTCTGAGTATTCTCAATCTTCTGTCACTGCAAAGACCCTCTTACAACCATTAGGAATAAGCATTTAAGTGCTTTATTTTTAAAAAATCTTTAGCATTTCAGCCTCCCCCCGAGGTTCAAAATCGCTCCTACACCCCTGTAGCCAGACCCAAGCGAACAACACTGCTAAAACCTGAAATGTTAGCCAAAGACCTTCTGCCATTACCTTTCATCAAGTGCAAAAATATGTGTACCTGAGCTGCCTAAATGCACATCCCTACTGCTGATGGGTGATCAGTGTTTAGCCGTGATATATAGCAAAGTCATTCCTGCCACTGAAACACAATATGCATGTCTCTAAATCTCTCTCACTAACTCGCTCAGCATTCCTCAGAGTAACTCAAACCACATGAGAACTGATGTACTACAACAAACTCATTCCTCAGATCACATTCTACATAATGAAGGGCTATGCCACTTTCGGCCAGTTCGTACAGTAGCAGGCTAAAAGAAATGAATTCGAGACTTTATGTGTGCATGAAATGGCTCAGCAGGGGGTGTTTGGGGTGAGAAAGAGAGTGGGACATCATTTCATAGTCACCAGTCGTGTCATGGTCTGATAAACCAGAGCCATGACAGAACTGTGAGCACTGCCAAGAACCAGCACAAACAGAGCTTTCTCTCGCTTTCTCTCTATGAGGTTGCCTCTTAACCTTGATTCAGCTGAAACAAAAAGGCCTCTATCCATCCAGTGTTAAAGACATGTCCACTGAGCTCTGTTATCCAGCTCATACATTACAGCTAAGCCTTAGGTCCTGTTGTCTGCCATCTCTTATCTACGTCCATCAATACAAGAAGAACTTGACTGACTGAATTAGGCTCTCGTGACGCATACTGTAGAAAAGCACTGAAAGCATTCAGCCACGCATGCTGAGAGGGAGAGAAAATAAAAGGGGGGAGGTGGATAGACATCTTATGAAGTGGAGAGGCTGAGAGACTAGAGTCTGTTCTCTGTTTTTTCAGGGAACAGAGCAGAGGACTCGGGCCATGAACAGACATTCTAGGTCCTTCCCCTGCCAAAAAAACAGAGAACACGAGAGAATTAAGAAGACACAGTGGGCTCGAAAAGAAATACAGCCAACGTTCACTCAAAAAGGAAAGCAAAGAGAGCCCACATTCTTCAAAGCAATTTCATGGCTTTTGAGACCTGAATGCCTAACAAGATCTGCTACTCTGAAACTCGGGGCATAAAACAATTAAACAGATCTGTATAGTTGTCTATGAGCGTTCAAAAGCAATGTTTAGATCCATGTGCCCATGCTCCATGCTTGTATGACTAAGACAGTACCATTTTACCATCATAATGATGTGCTTACAATGTGAATGCTAAATATAATGTCTATAATGTCCACTTGATAATTATATTCCTAAGCAGTAACGGCCATTAACTTTTATTACAGCACTACCGTGAGGAGAACAGAGACATTCCAATGAATGTTGTCCTCGATCAATTATGCAAGTATCTGTGAAATTGCAGCAGAGAGAATAAAAGTAAAGAACAAAGCAGAAAAACCATTAGCCTAGTAATGAGGATACACATCCCTGGTACATCTCTTATGCAAATACACATTTTTTTCCTCTCTCTTTCTCTGTTTCTTTCCAGTGTGAGCATTACCCATTAGAAACCGCCTACATACATTTTATACACACTTTCCTCCAGTTTTGACAGACACATCAACTGATGTGGCCATTAAAAAAAAATCGAGCGACTGTGTACTTGTTTGAAAGAGACACAGAGGACATATCCTCTTTGTGAACAGCAGAGACAAGACCACTCGCTGGTACATTAAAATAGCCCCAACAAAGTGCAGTTGCCTTCATAAATGATGCACTGGGAAGGACGAGAGCGCGGGAGTGTATCTAAAACAGTCTGGAAAGAAGCAAGATTGAGCTGCATCTAATGCATGCCAAGCTTTTGTACAGATCATTATACAGCAACTTGACTAATAACTGCCAGAGCCATAATCTCCCTGCAGCTCTCGCCTGGTTTCCCACAGAAGCTAAGAAGGGTTGAGTCTGTCCAGAACCTGGATGGGAGACCTCCTGTGGAAAACTAAGATTGCTGCTGGAGGTGGTATTAAGGAGGCCAGCAAGGGAGTGCTCACCATGTGGTCTGGGTGGGTCCTAATGGAGTATTGTGACGAGACACTATGCTGGAAAAACAGCACCGTCTTTCGTTAAACCGAGGTCCTGACTCTCTGTGGTCATTAAAAAAATCCCAGGACAATCGCCGGTGTCCTGGCGAAATTCCCCCATTGGCCCTTCTCTGTCATGGCCCCCTGATAATCCGCATCTCGGAATTGTCTACATCACTCTCTCCTCTTCACTAATAGCTGGTGTGTGGTGGGCGTTCTGGCGCACTATGGCTGCTGTTGCATCCTCCAGGTGGATTCTACATACTAGTGGTGGTTGAGGAGATCCCCACCATACAATGTAAACCGCTTTCAGTGCCTAGAAAAGTGCTATATAAATGAAATGTAACTGTAAAAATAATCATGCAGCAACATAACGGAGCAATGTGACTGATCATCATAATACAAAGATGTTATACAGCAACGTAAACTAAAGTTATACAGCAACGTGACACAACATTAATAATCAGAGGTGCAACTGGACTCTCAAATATTCTCATCCTTATTTAACAGACATGGATGCATTCCACATGAATAAACTTGCACTGCTCATGCCATCTTTGACATTCAGCAACTTTAATTAGCCCTTGCATCAGATTTTCCACCTCCATGACAGTCAGTTGTATGCAAGCAGGCATCAAAAGAACAAGACCAGGGCTATGATTATCATCAACATCCCACACTCTATTATTACCTCCAACCACACTGTTTGTCCTCACCCTCATCTCTGGCTCTCTTGCAGATGACAAATTAATACGCTGTATAGGAGAGCAAAAGAGAACCAAAGATCACAGAAGTAGTGAAACGTGAAACACTTTCTCCTCTCTTTCTCTCGCTGGCTAGCACTTTGCTCAGTAGGAAATCATCAGAGTTGGGTCATGGGGAAAGAGGGAGTGCAGGAGATGAGGATTGAGGGAGGAATAAAAACTCAAGATAAAAATAAAAGCCACAGAGGAGCACAGTAAAATTACCATTTTGAGCAGCTTACAAGGTTTCCTGGGAAACACCATGGCAGAAAAATCTGTGCAGGAAGAGGAATGGGCACATGACCTCTCAATCACACAGACAGATAGGTCTCAGAATGTGTATAGATATGAAATCGTCTTTTATTTCTAAGATAGTGTGACAGTAGGAGGCCTTCCTGTGAATGGATGTGTGTGAGAGTATACTGCATGTGCGCCAGCTTATCATACTTTCAGGCTTCAAGCTCTTTTCCATAGTCAACAAAATGAGAACCCCCTTGCGCGCTCTTCAACTGCCTTGTTCTTTCTTGTTTACTTTTCCCCTATCATCTTCTGCTCTCATTGTTTTCCGCTTTCTCTGTCCCCCTGACTAGGGAAAAGCCCTTTAATATCCTGCCTTTTGCTACTCTACATAATCCTCGATTTCATCAATGCCTTTCTTTTCTGTTCCTCTCTCTCCAGCCTTTCTCTTCATCTCTCCCGCATTCTCTGGTTTTTCATCTCTCTCATTTTCCCACTCGTGCCTCTGTGTCTCACACTCTCTGACACACAATCACTCTTCCTCCACCCTCTCTAAAGCCATTCACATTCGGTCCTCGTGTCATCTTTCAGAAGGTTTTTTTTTTTATTGGTAACATTTTCCAGATGGGTAAATGCACTCAGCCCTCAAATATCCCAGAGGTCTTTGTGCACCATTACACTCTCTAAACCTGCTTATGCTAAGTGGCTGCATGCAAATATGCATGATGCCATACAGTATTACTGCAGAACTGGGTGTAAATAAGCTTGTATCTAACTGAATAAATATGTGCACTGGTTGAAGGGTTTGGTGTGGCATGGCAGAGCTTCTGCTCTCAATGTGATGCTGATGGAATACAGGCTTAATTGCAATCCAAATTACAGCCAGGTAATTACAGCCATGTACAAAATAAGTTAATTGGAAATGGTAGCAGTATAGTTTTCCCTGCTTGCAATCCCTGTATGTAATATTAATTTGCTATACTTTTTGTGTTTATATGTGCCTACTGACTTCAGCTTTGCAAAATGACTTCCCTGCTGCTTACAACACTGTGGAGGGCATGCACTTACGGGGGAGTAGAATACAGCCATGATCAAGTCAGAATGGACTGCACTGAGAGAATAACAGGGTAACAATTTCAACTTTCAGTTCAGAAAACCAAATGCAAGGACAAGGTCATTTAACTTTCTACTGGTCAAGGCAACTTTCAAAAGCCTCAATGTACAGTTCTTATTCTAAACCATATCCTTTCAGAAAGAAATACGACCTTGCAAAAAATGCAGCAGTCATCAAGATGTGTGGAGCTGTATTGATGTGTATCTGTACACCTGAGAGAAAGAGCTGTGTAGGATTTATCACTAGGACCATACTTTAAGGGCTAAGGCTGAATCAAACTGGCTATTTCATGGATCTTGTATCTGGACCATCTAAGAGCGTGCACGTGAGTGTGGGAATAAGAGTAACTGCTAGACTAGGAATACAAGCGGGTGACTACAAAATTAAATGGCCGAGTAATGACTGAGTGTGCGAGTAAATGCAAGCAGAGTGCAAATACATGAGTGAGAGAGCGAGAGTGCAAGAATGAATGAGAGTAAGTGCAACAGTGAGAATAAGTGAGAATAAGTAAGAGAGTGAGTGCAAGAGTGAATAAGTGAGTATGAGAGTGAGTGAGTGAGAGTAAGTGAGAGAGAGTGAAAGTGTATGAGAGTGACTGTGAAAGTGAGTGAGTATAAGAGTGAGTATGAGAGTGAGTATGAGAGTGAGTGAGTATGAGAGTGAGTGAGTGAGAGTAAGTGAGAGAGAGTGAAAGTGTATGAGAGTGACTGTGAAAGTGAGCGAGTATAAGAGTGAGTATGAGAGTGAGTATGAGAGTGAGTGAGTATGAGAGTGAGTGAGTGAGAGTAAGTGAGAGAGAGTGAAAGTGTATGAGAGTGACTGTGAAAGTGAGCGAGTATAAGAGTGAGTATAAGAGTGAGTATGAGAGTGAGTATGAGAGTATGAGAGTGAGTGAGTGAGAGTAAGTGAGAGAGAGTGAAAGTGTATGAGAGTGACTGTGAAAGTGAGTGAGTATAAGAGTGAGTGAGTATGAGAGTGATTGAGCGAGTATGAGTGAGTGAGTATGAGAGTGATTGAGTGAGTATGAGAGTGAGTGAGTATGAAATTGAGTGAGTGAGTATGAGAGTGAGTAAGTGAGTGAGAATAAGTGAGAGAGAGTGAAAGTGTATGAGTGACTGTGAAAGTGAGTGAGTATAAGAGTGAGTGAGTATAAGAGTGAGTATGAGAGTGATTGAGCGAGTATGAGTGAGTGAGTATGAGAGTGAGTGAGTATGAAATTGAGTGAGTGAGTATGAGAGTGAGCATGAGAGTGAGTGAGTATGAAATTGAGTGAGTGAGTATGAGAGTGAGTGAGTATGAGAGTGAGAGAGTGAGTATGAGTGAGTGAGTATGAAATTGAGTGAGTGAGTATGAGAGTGATTGAGTATGAGAGTGACTGAGTGAGTATGAGTGAGTGAGTATGAGAGTGACTGAGTGAGTATGAGAGTGATTGAGTGAGTATGAGAGTGAGTGAGTATGAGAGTGATTGAGTGAGTATGAGTGTGATGGAGTGAGTATGAGTGAGTATGAGAGTGAGTGAGTATGAGAGTGGTTGAGGGAGTATGAGAGTGATTGAGTATGAGAGTGAGTATGAGAGTGATTGAGTGAGTATGAGAGGGAGTCAGTGAGTGAGTATGAGAGTGAGTGAGTATGAGAGTGAGTGAGCATGAGAGTGAGTGAGCATGAGAGTGAGTGAGCATGAGAGTGAGTGAGCATGAGAGTGATTGAGTATGAAATTGAGTGAGTGAGTATGAGAGTGAGTGATTATGAGAGTGAGAGAGTGAGTATGAGTGAGTGAGTATGATTGAGTATGAAATTGAGTGAGTGAGTATGAGAGTGAGTGAGTATGAGAGTGAGTGAGCATGAGAGTGAGTGAGCATGAGAGTGAGTGAGCATGAGAGTGAGTGAGTGAGTATGAGAGTGAGTGAGTATGAGAGTGACTGAGGGAGTATGAGAGTGATTGAGTGAGTATGAGTGTGATGGAGTGTGTATGAGTGAGTATGAGTGAGTGAGTGAGTATGAGAGTGAATGTGATTGAGTGAGTATGAGAGTGAGTGAGTGAGTGAGTATCAGAGTGATTATGAGAGTGAGTGAGTGAGTATGAGAGTGAGTATGAGAGTGAGTGAGTATGAGAGTGAGTGAGTATGAGAGTGAGTGAGTATGAGAGTGGTTGAGGGAGTATGAGAGTGATTATGAGAGTGAGTATGAGAGGGAGTCAGTGAGTGAGTATGAGAGTGAGTGAGTGAATATGAGAGTGAGTGAAAGTGTATGAGAGTGAGTGAGTGAATATGAGAGTAAGTGAGTTAGTATGAGAGTGAGTGAGAGTGTATGAGAGTGAGTGAGTGAATATGAGAGTGAGTGAGAGTATGAGAGTGAGTGAAAGTGTATGAGAGTGAGTGAATATGAGAGTGAGTGAGAGAGTATGCGAGTGAGTGAATATGAGAGTGAGTGAGAGTATGAGATTGAGTGAAAGTGTATGAGAGTGATTGAGTGAGTGCTAGAGTAAGTGAGAGAGTATGAGAGTGAGTGCCAGAGAGTGAGTGTGTATGAGAGCCAGAGCGTGCGAGTGTGAGAGTGTGTGAGTGCCAGTGTGTGTGAGTGTGATCGAGAAAGTGAGAGTCAGAGTGCAAGAATGAAAAGGATTGAGTGTGAATGAAAGAGAGAGAGTGAGTGAGTGAGTGAGAGAGAAAGTGAGTATATGAAAGTGAGTGCAAGAATGAAAAGGATCGAGTGTGAGTGAGAGAATGTGACAGTAACTGCGAGTGTGTGTATGGGAGTGAATCGGTGAATAAGAAAGCAAGAATAATGAAAGTGATGGTGAGAGTGAATGAGAGTGAGTGTGAGTGTGTCAGAGAGAAAAGGACACATCAGTGTGTGTGGGAACAGTTGAGGTGGGTACTACATTACCATGGTTACAGGGAGAGATGGTTAATTACAGTGGCTTTACAAAGCTGGCACAGGCCAGTGAACAGTAGACATCTCTCTCTCTCTCTCACACACACACACACACACACACACACACACACACACAGAGTTTAATGGGTTAGATTTTGAGATCTGCTCAGAGTTATAGAGAGGAGGAATAATATCCATCTGTGCTTCCTCATTACTGCTTGGGTATAGCTTATAACTGCTACTGAGCTGAAACAAACAAATAAACCAAACACACACACATACATACACCCCCCCCCCCCCCCACACACACACACACACAAACACTCACACATACACAAAGAAACCCCACACACACACAAACAAACCCCACACACACAAACAAACACCCCAGACACACACAAACCCCCACGCACAAACAAACCCCCCCCCCAAACACACACACAACACACACCCACACAAACAAGTATGCTGATAGTGTGCGTCGCAAAAATGTTGTTCTAGCAGTGCTTGGTTAAGTATTGGCACTGCATTTTGTGAGATTCTCTCAGGAAAAGCTTCTTTGTTGGAAAACTTCCAAACAGCTTGTTGTTATGAAAGTAGCATTTGGTCGGTTTAAAACTTGACAACCATACAAATTAACCAAATTGTGGAGTTTTAAAACTGTGATCTTTGAGTGCTTATTCAATCCTTCAGCATCCTCCTCACGGGATGGTGGACAATGCGTTTAATGTATGGATGACAAAGAGATTTTACATGTGTTAAAAATCACTCTTTATTGGAAACTCTCTATTCCCTCAGATATGTATAAGTATGTTTAGGTTATAGTTTAATTTCTGTCTCATGAACTTTACAGAATCTGTCTGATGTGTATGTGCCAGTTTAACATGTCACCATAGGTACTTCCTCTTTTCTGTTAAGCGAACCACACCATATATGTTCAACAACTGCTGTACATTCTTGTATTGCCTAAGATGTTTTTCATGTATGTGGCCAGACAGTTCAACTGCTATATTATTTCCACACAGCAGTACGCCTATGCATGGCTATTTGTACCTATAAAAGCCTCTGTTATTCTATGAATAAATCAGACGTCTCTTTGAACTGCTCTGGTTGCCACTGTGTTCATTTAGACTCTCCGGCGCCGTATACGCTCC
Organism: Ictalurus furcatus; assembly: GCF_023375685.1. NCBI lineage: Eukaryota > Metazoa > Chordata > Actinopteri > Siluriformes > Ictaluridae > Ictalurus > Ictalurus furcatus. The sequence continues at coordinate 16,027,373 of NC_071268.1, read as the reverse complement.
GTGATAACCCACATGCGCTAGTTTTTCTTTAGAGTAAATGAAGCAGAGGCAAGAAAGGCTGACGGAGGAAAAGTGAACATAAAGCTGTTATTTGCTTTATCCTTACACTCTTATTTATTTATTTATTTATTTATTTATTCCAGGGACATGGTTACAGACAACAGCAGAGTTTCTGAGGCCAGAGAGCAAATGAAAATAATATAAACAATATTTTCAAGAATTACAAATAGTTTGAATGGATTCAAAATATTACTTGTCAATACATATTTTCAGAGAGAAAATACTTTATTTAAAAATTTGTTCTTATGAAAATGAAACATCTGAAAAATAGTTTCTCCGAGTGGAAAATTTGAATTGTGTTTTTAAAGTGGATTTTAGAGTACTAAAGTGGATTTTAGGGTACTAATGTGGTTTTTAGGGTACTAATAATTCTGTCACTGTATATGGTCTAAACTCACAGTTTGTGGATATTTCAGTCGTACATTTCTTCAGTCTTCATAGTAATACCGGGACTTCTGGTGAATCCCTAACTCAGTAAAGACACTGCAGCCCTGCATATGTGTGTAAAGCCGGGTGCACACTGTGCGATGTTTAATAGTCCTTTGCAGCTGTTGCTTGTCAGACTGTACGACAGTCAAGACATGAAACACGGACGCACGCAAGGAGACTGGTGCGGAGTTGGATAAGCCGCACTACAGGACTGTGCCTCAAATCTTCTGACCCTGCCAGAATTTAATAGGAGGAAATATTTGATCGCAACGGCCGCTAATCATCTCTCGGGGGAACACGTCAAACTAGCGATCAGAGACTACATATTTTGGCCTCGGGTAATAGGAACCTTTTAGGATTCTCAAAATTTGCCTCAGATAACCAAATCGTGGCCAAAATCATACAGTGTGAACCCGGCTTCAGTTTGGATGTGTGTGTGTGTGTGTGTGCCTGAACTGCTCTTGTTGACAGTGTCCGTCTGTAGATTAATGAAACTTATGAAATGAAATGTCAGTCTGCTGTCAGTGGAGTCCAGCAAGGACATAATTACCTCCCAGACCGTCCCTCAGCAGCCTGTTCTACACTGATTAAAAACAACAAAATATGTGCAGGACCCATAATCACATGTGAAATATGCTTTGGCAGATCAGGGCTCTCTGCTGATTTGCAGATATTTCCAAGATGCTTTAAATTATGCTCTTTGGACCCAGTGGACAGCGGTGCTACAGCGAGACTATGCAATGTGAAAATCAACAGCAGACATTCGTATGCCATCAAGTTCATCTGCAGGTTCTGTCAGGTTAAATCGAATACTTTAAAAGACTTTTAGAAATCTGCTTTACATGTAATTAAAAAGCAAATTTGCAGTGATGATATACCAAGCTATTTCAATGTATTTACAAATGAATGAATAAATAAAAATATCATGATAATATTGTAAGCATTGACAGCTTCTGGTCTTAGCTGCAGTGGTGAAGCCAACACTGAGTAATGCTGACACTGACAGGTGATTCACAGTTTTTTGATGAATGCCCTGTTTCTATTTTATGCGTTACTGCTGGACCTCCATTACTGTTAAAAGGAACTGATCATTGAGACAGAAAAGGAACTAAATGATCTTCCTCTAAATGTAAGAATGAGATCAAGAGAAATGAGGCAAGTGCCCCTATATAGAAAATATACAAATTATTTAGCTATCATATGCAATACATAAAATACATGTGGTGTACAACTAGCATGTACACTCACTGTCCACTTTAATAGGAACACCTGTAGAGCTTTACACTGTTTCTCATTTCTCATGTAAGGTGCTAACCTGCCATTGGGAGCAACTTTGGGTTCAGTGTCTTGCCCAAGGACACTTCGGCATGTGGAGACATGTGGGCCGGGAACTGAGCTGCCAACCCTGTGATTAGTGGACAACCCGCTCTACCACCTGAGCCACAGCCGCTCAGCTAATCATGTGGCAGAAGCACTGAAAACATTAAAATCATGCAGATACAGGTCAAGATTAAGATTAAGTTAATGTTCACATCAAACATGGAGAAAAAAGTGTGATCTCTGTGACTTTGATCGTGCCATGGTTGTTGGTGCCAGCGGGGCTGGTTTGAGTATTTCAGAAACTGCTGATCTCCTGAGGCCTGTTTCATAATGCCAGTTTAGGTGGCTACCCAGATAAGTTTGAGTTTAGTTTGAGCAACTCTGGTTCTTCAAGAAGGTGTACTGGTTTTTAGCGGGTTTCATCTCCACGGTAACTTACACTCCAAGGCTAACCTGCTCCAAGGCTAACCAGGTTTTATTCTGGGTAAGAAAACTCAAACCCAAATTGAACCAATCAGCTGTGAGCAAAGTGATATAAATCTGATGCATGCAAGTTAACCCTTTAGTGTTTGTGCTGGCTTTTCCTGTAAGAAAGATATAGATTTTTGGCAGATGGTATAGTATAGATGGCATCTCTGCCGGCTTCTTAAGCCACACATTAAAAAATCTGACACGAAGCTCTTACTGTACCGCAACCTGTATGTGTTGCTTTGTGGTTCTTTGCGAGTGGTACATTTCATGTGGTGGCATTATTCCTGTCCTAATATATTTTCACAAATTGATAAAATTGATATTTATTTTATTAATATTTAAGTAAAAAAAAAACATTTATATTAAATGAAATATGTTGAAGTTATAAGTTTTCATCTGTTTATTCTCATTGTGATCCTGTAAAAGTAAACTTAGGGATTTATACAATCAGCAATTTTCCCGAGCTTTGGAAACTGTGTTGCATTTTGTGGTTACTGTAGGTTTAAATTCCTCATACTACCGCATAATAATTTAAGTATGCACACCTGCTTTTTTCCATGTTGAATGCTATTGACTGTTTGAGTAGACCTTGATTCAGGGTTGACTGAGAAAGTTGATAACCAGTGTCATGAAATCTGCTAACCTTATTAATGAACCCAGGTTAGATTTGTTTGGTTTTGTCAACTCAAAACTTACTCTAATTCTAGAACTTACAGGCCTCTGGGATTTTCACGCACAACAGTCTCTAAAGTTTACACAGCATGGTGCGAAAAACAAAAAACATTCTGTGAGTGGAGGGGCTGCAGGCTGTCATGCCTTGCTGATGAGAGAGATCAGAGGAGAATGATGCTGTCGTAGCCCATTCACCTCAGTGTTCAATGTTTTATGCATGTACTTTCTGCTGACCTCAGTTGTGAAGACTGATTATATGAGTTACTATGTCTGACCTGGCAGCTTGAACCAATCTAGCCATTTTCCTCTGATCTCTCTCATCAACAAGGCATTTCCACCCACAGAACTGTCACTCACTCAGTGTTTTTTTTTTTGCTTTTCACAAAAAGGGCTGAAAGATTTAGCTTAAGTGAACATTTTTGTGGCACTGATTGCTAACCTCTAATTTACACATACTAAGCTACTCCATATCCTAGCTGTAGTGATGCCTGATACAGGAAATTTGCTAACTAATGTAATTCTAGCTACATTATATATTATTATTCAGTCATTCTGCTGCTGAATGGAGATAACAGTTAGTAGGCCTGTAGTTGGTTTATATTTTGACTTTCCTGTTTAGACAACAGAACACTTTGCAATGCTATAATATAGCTGAACGTCTACGTTTAGAACAAAGCCCATCTGAACCTCATTTTACACCAGACGTGGTACAGCACCACAGCTGCGTCCCTTTCAGTACACTGCTGTGTTAATCAAGATAGACTTTTACACCAGATGCACACGCATCAAGCATATTTCTTCAGGTTTAATACTGCACAATATAAAATATTTATGCATTCTTGTGCAGTTTGGGCCAGTAAGTCAACACAGCCATTTGTGTTGCAGGGTGAAACGTGTGCCTCATCACTTCTGGTAGAAAATGAGCTGAAATTGGCATGTTGGTTATGAGAACATAATGGAAACTGCAACGCTGTGATGTGCTTGTTGTGTAAAACTGGATTTATCTTATGATGAAACATGAAATATATCTAAATTTCTGCTTACAGTAATCGACCCTATAGTATAGGTGCATTAGACAGAGATTACGATTAAAAAATGCTGGAGCAACTTCTGGAAATTTGTCAAATTTACTTTCAGACAATGTAAGACATTTTAAGGACCAGTGGACACCCTATTTTAAAAGAAAATTTTTTTTTAGTAATCCACATGTACACATAGCTTCTCATACAATCAAAGACCTTTTGATCTCACGCTTAGTCTCCATCTCCACTCTGTTCTCCTTTTCTCTGTCTCTCGACGGTATTCTCTTTTTTTGCCGCTCTCTTGGACATAAATGCTTTGTGGTGGACAAAAAGTTCAAAGGGAGGGCCAAACGGATGGAAACATAAGATGCTTGTTCTCTCTCTCTCTCCACACACACACAAACAAGAAACGCACCGAAAGTTGAAACTGTATTAAAATAAAAGACCAGCTACCTACCTGATGATTTTGCCTCACGATATAATGTAATAAAATACATATTAATTAGCAGATAGAGCTCAGACTTACTATAAATCCATTTCTAATGACCAAAGATATGTGCATATGTGTAAAGAAAAGCAAAATGACATTCATTTCAATGATGTGAGAAACAGTTTAGCATCAGATGTGATAGGCTACATTTTGTGTGCAAAACTGTTATGTTTAACTTTGAGCACTTTGTGATTTTAGTAATATAGTAATAATGTTAGTTAGCTAGTTGGTTTGATTTTTTGCAACTGAGCTACAATCAACATTAGGAAAACAGCAAGGCATAAGTATAATGTGACTGCTACTAAATAATTACAGCTCCTCCGTTTTACAACCCGCACACTTCTTTTTTTTTAATTATTATTATTATTGGCTCACATTTAAAACATTTGTGAATTTCTCTGGTAAAAATTCCCCTACATAATGAAAAAAAGCAAAAAATTCCCCAGCTGGGACTGAATCCTAGATCTTTTTAACTTAATTTGTACTCGGGTTAAATTTACATGCAGCTCATGTCATCTTTATCCTCCATGTGACATTTTATAAAAGCTGGATCCAAAGTAACTGCCCAACAACTGAACTGGCCATAGTGACCGAACACGGGGGTCAACAAGGCTATCCACCAGAGAGAGCTAGTGCTGCTTCCCCTCGCTGAGCTTTAAACATGTGCAAGGTCTGCTTTTGGCTGTGAAGCTAAATCCACTGCACCACCCACAGCTAAATGTATGCAGCTGAGAGGCTCGCTTTCCCTGCATCTTCTTCCAAACTGCTTTCCCTACTTCACGAGTTGCAGCTGAGTCATTCTTTCATCTTACTATTCTAACTGTAGGTTTCTTCAAGCTGCTCACAGAGGCTCCCCTGCTCCCATTTCACATAACTCTTCCCAGTTATCTGCAATAAAATATTCACACCAATATTTCCTTCGACTCTCGCTGCATCTTTCACCACAATCCCTTAACAACGTTGCTTTTCCTCATGGTAAATACATTTTGTGTTGTTTACCCACTGCTGTGTGCTGTTCAAGACTTCTGTTCCAAAGGATCCATTAGCAAACAGATAAATAAATGAGGCCCAGACTGCTAACAGGCAATGAGACAGCGCCAAACAATAAATCAGCCAAGCTAAAGAGCGAGAACGAGAGAGAGAGAGAGAGAGCGCGAGAGAGAGAGAGAGAGAGAGAGAGAGAGAGAGAGAGAAAACAACCGCTTGCCAAATTGAGGATGGCTAGACATGGACTCCTGCTTTATTCCCAACTTCTTTCACTAGTTCTCTTTATTTTTTCCTTATAACAGAGACACAGAAAAGATCTTGCCCTGTGCTGACCAACAGGGGGAGACAGGGGGAGAAAGGGAGAAAGAGAACAAGAGAGAGAGAGAGAGAGAGAGAGAGAGAGAGAGGTGATAGGGCTCAGGTGCATTAGAAAGGATGGTGTAGGTCTTATCTGTCACCTGCAGCTCTGTTCTTATTAGGGGAAGGCAGGCTAGAAGCTCAGAGCTCAAGGAAAGCTGGCGTTTCATTATAGCGAGTCTGCCGTGCAGGAAGTGTGTGTGTGTCTGTGTGTGTGTGTGTGTGTGTGTGTGTGTGTGTGTGTGTGTGTGCGCGCAGTTTTTCTTTGGATGTGTTTTTGAGAGAGTCACCAGAAATTGTGTGTAAGAATGAGAGAGACAGTGACAGGTAGACAAAGAGAGAGTGAGAGGAACAGAGAGGGTGTTTACTGATGTCCTTGATGTGCTCTGAAGACCACATCTGTGCTGAGTTTCCAAATTTGGCAAGCTGCACCATGAAATGAGAGTGATTGTAATCATAAAAAAATTGCAAAATATAGAAATGATAAATAACCATGCAATAAAACTTTGGATAAAAGCCGTGAATTACACACTCTTAAATTTCATCCTTATGCTTAAGATTCAATACGTTCATTCAGTTTCAGCCATGTGTGCACATGCTCCTGGTGACATTGTGAAACCTCTTCAGGCTTTTCCACACAAATTCAGTTGAATCCATACAGCACGCGTTCTGTACACGACGACACAGCTGCGTGCTTTAATTTTTCTCATCAGGAAAACGAATGCCCGAATGTACAACTTTATCAATATACATGGGGGATGGAGAGAGCTGAATTTGTTCCAGCTGTGATTACAACACAGCTCATCCATGATTATTCCTACCATACAAACACTACACACAACTACAGGTTGCACAATAATGACACGTTTGTAGATGATGATTCCAAATGAAGTTTACATAAAGAAAGTGTCCTTGTGTCATATCAGTGGATTCCTGTCGAGTTTATGCGTCATTTACTTTCACCAGAGTGAAAAAAAAGAAATGACATGAAACAAGTGCAATTTTTGTTTAACGCATACCTAACACAGCTGGCGTGGATTGAAACACTTGTTAAAATGAAAGTGTAACTGAAAGGTCTGACTCATACTGGAAATCGTTCTTATACTGTAAATGCGTCTGGTGTGAATTAAGGAGGTGCTGTATAGAAATCAGTACCGAACTCAGTCAAAGAAAAAAAAACTGTTCTTTACTAGAATACCTCACTACCAAATAAACAAGATATAAATGAATAAATTGTGTATTGGGTTTCACTGGGCTAGTGTGTGTGTGTGTGTGTGTGTGTTTGTGTGTGTGTTATTAGATACCTGCTGTGGAAAGGCAGTTCTCTTCATCACTGTTGTCCTGGCAGTTGTCTTGGCCATTACAGAGGAAACTTCGATCCACACATCGGCCGTTCCTGCAGTGAAACCGAGCCGCTGAGCACACCAGAGGATTACCTGCTGCAGAGAGAGGAGACACACCGAGCAGAGCAGACTTTAATATGGATCTTTAATGGCAGAAGGTCATTGTCTTAACAGCCATCATTAACACTGTGGCAGAGCTCTCTACCTACAAATGTAGGGCATGACCTGCGCTAACTGCAGTCCCTATGTGTACAGACGCACAGTGATTTGTCATTGATCTCTCAGCATTAAACAGCCCTCTCATCCACCACTCATATAGCTTATTAAAGCTATGGAAGCAACCACAGCCATGGAAAACACTCAGTTCTGATTGGCTGGCTCACTTTATCTCCAAAGTAGATCCAGTCAGAAATGTCATCACAGCTCTAAACCCATGCTGTTAATAGTTTACTTGAATGAAACCACACATGTAGCATAAATAATGGTTAATAAAGGCAGGAGCATTTTAAGCAATTCAAGTCCTTAAAGCTTCATTAGGTAAGAGTCTTTTTATTTTCAAAATTAGATCTCGAACAGTTAAGTGGGTTAGACATTCTATGATTCCTGCTCATGTCCACGAAGCTTCACCCCCAAGATATATGGTGGCCTGGAGAGCGTGTATAAAATGACTGACAGGAGGTGTATCCAAACACAGTTCAGTGGCTTAATACACTTTTGCTAAGGCCACGGCTTAACCCGTTGTTTTTTTATCACGTTCTACATGTCTTCCGGGTTATTTATACAAGCAAGGAATAAAAAAAATAAAAATCGGCTATTGCAGATTAACTTGCTAAGGTGTCATTGGCTGGTTATGTTTCTGTTCTGTAGATTATGTGTACGCCCACACCATACACACGCCACCCTGACTTAGCCTGCATGTCACAAGAAAAATAGTGTCCTGGGCTAACACAACATCACAGATGGCTTTGCCTGTGGTGAACTTGAGATTTAGTGAAATTTTCATCTAGTTGAGTAACAAGCACACCACATATACCAAACCTGATTGTTTTCAAATATCAATGATCATTTTCACCCTGCTGTGTGGTGTTCTTTGCTTCAATCTCATCCTGACACTTTGTCGGCCAATATATTTTACTTATTAGCACCTTGTCTCATAATTATCCTAAAGACTCTATTGTGCCACACACTGGGGTATTATCTGATGAATAGTGACAGACATAACACTTCAAACGCTTGTTAGATTTCAATGACCAGGAGACTGGAAATCAACATCAAATATCCAACATGGATGACATAAAAAAAAAAACTGAGTGCTGGCAAACAAAGAAGCGAGAAAAAACACGGCTCTTTGAAGAAACCAAATTTTACATGCAAACAAATCCAACTTTCAGTCTCTGCTCTTCTCGTTTAAGAGAGGCAAATTGAGGCAGGATTATCTAGAGGACAGATCGAGGCAATCACACAGTGGAGCATTCTGCCTGCTTCATGCACAGTTCTGTTTAACAGGTTAGATTAGATCTGAGCATACATGATGCCCTGCAGGCTACACCCAACAGCTCTCCCTGCATGATGGGATTTGCTTTATTAAAATCACACAGCCTGAGCAGCTAGTCTGCGCTGTCAGATTCCCAAGCTGGAACAGATAGGGAGAAGAGAAAAGATCCAAAACTATGAATTACAGCTGAACGAGAGCGCAGAGTACTTTGATGCACCGTGACATATTTTCAAGCATCAAATGTTCCTTCCATTTAATTAACAAAGTGCCTTGTGAGAGTACAAGTTATTGGAAAAAGTTGTAAATTCCACCAATTGCCAAGTGTAATCATTTTATTGCTAAAATTGCACTGAATATTCACACTCGGTAAGAGAAATGATCCGCCAATCACTTATTCATGATGATATACTGTAGGTGCTTCTGGAAACATTCACACATTTTTACCTTGAAGACTTTGGGGAGTGTGAAGTAGGAGAATCAGACCTAAGAACTCTAGCACTAGGGGTAGCAGAAGCTGTGGGGATGTAGACTAGTCAGGGCAGTGAATAAAACAATGAGGCAAACAGTAAAGAAAGCAGTTTAAATGTAATTTGTTAGTCTGATAATATTTCAGAGTAGAATTAATCTTTCCAATTCCCACCCATCAGGTACTTCTCCCCGAGACACGCAATGGCAACCTCCACATCTTTTCTACCTGCTGCTCATGCAGAGTCTCAGGGCAACACACTCAGAAGTAAGCGCTGCCTGCTCTCTTCTGCATACATGAGCTCACAGATGGCCCAAATGACTAGAGTCATTCTAATTGACATACGAGCTTGTGATCTCTGGACGATACGGAGAATGCTTTTCTGTTCCGCTGCTCTGGAGCCTAGCTAAATAAAATTGTGATAAAATACTTACACTATTGAATGCTGAATTCCGTTGTGACTGACACTGTGTTTCGATCAAAAGGGGCAGGCTATTTGTTGGTACCTTGAATAGTGAAGGCTACAGCAGGGGGAAGAGCTTTCTCTTACAAAGCCCCACAGTTATGGAACAGCCTTGCGATTAGTGTTCGGGACTCAGACACAGTCTCAGTGTTTAAGTCCAGGCTGAAAACATATTTGTTTAGTCAAGCTTTTTGTGAATAGTTCGTTTTCTTAGGTAAAGGAGCAGGTCTAGAGGTCTCACAGGCATAGTGTGTTGTGGTGAACTGGGATGTTTGGATGCTGTCGCCCGCCTCCCATGCCCACTTTCACGTGTTCACCCAGGTTTGTTGATGGTGGAGTGACTGGCCGCCTTATGTCCCAGGGAACCCTCATGACTGCGTTACCTTCTGGCTCTCCCTATTAGTTATGCTTTTATAGCTAGTCTTACCGGAGTCCCTGTTTGCACTCATGCAAAGTACATTGTCCTTAACCATTACAGGACAATAAGCAGACCTAATAATCTCTCCCTCTCTCTTTCTGTTTAGCTACACATGATACTCCAGAGATACCAGTCATCCTGACCCCTTCTGCTCTCCGGACCTGCCTGATCCATCCTGATGTCCTACTTCTGGTTGGAGTTCTCATCAATTGGAAGTCACATGCTGCTGCTGACGATGGCCCCACATGGTGCAGCTTAAAGACCATTGAGGATGGTACCACTTAAAAACCATAAAGATGGCTTTGGACCTCAATTCATATGAACAGTTATGCTATGATGGCCTGGGACTGCAACTGCAATTACCACAAACAGTTTTGCATTTAAGTCTCCATCAGTGAACAATGGATAAGTTCAACAAAACAGACTTCATATACAAATTGTAATGAATTTTCCTGGTTACATAATTTCACAATTTGAGCATGTAGTATTAGCACATTTATAGAAGGGCCTTAATTATTTATAAATCACACTATCCATTGTTACCCAGATGAGGACGGGTTTCCTTTTGAGTCTGGTTCCTATCAAGGTTTCTTCCTCATAACGTCTTTCTTGCCACCATTGTCACCAGCTTGCTCAGTAGGGATAAATTCACACATTTAAAATCTATATCCTAAATTGATATATTTCTGTAAAGCTGTTTTGGGACAACGTCTATTGTTAAAAGCGCTCTACAAATAAAACTGAATTGAACTGAAGTTGAATTGTGTTAAAGAGCACTTTTGGAGCGGGTTGCACGTCACTGTCCAATCTCGCTCAGCTAGTTCAGAGTCAGATCAGCAGCACATGGCAGTTTCAAAGAGGCTTATCCAGTGTTGTTTTTGGATGCTACTGAGACCGGAGTTGAACATGCCGGAAAAACTTCCCAGATGCTGTAACAGACACTGCATAATCAATCCATCCTTAAGCTACACACACTGCTCAGTTTCAGAACCAACAATTTCAGTGCCCATACGAGTGCATGTTAATAATTGATATTCCCTTGAATATTTTAATACGATACACAGATTTATTATTTTGCTAGAAATTTATAACCTGTGTGCGCGAATGTGAAGTGTGGTTTGCTGCACAAACGTAACTAAAATTCCTAAAAATAGTGATATCCTAAAACAGTTTTTGCATTAACTATGGAAAAGACAACTAGTTGATTACTAGTTTTGAATTAGTATTCGACTAGTAAATATTAGTAGCTGAGCAACCCCTATCCAGCACAAGCTCTTTCAGACCTGAAGCAGTGCAGAGCAAAAATACTGGTTCAAAACTCAACAATACTGCTCAAAACTAAGAAACAGTACTCTCTTTCTCTTTTGGTCTAAAAAAGTTGAAAACAAAGTCGGTAACAACGCACAGAAGCCTGAAACAGCCACGCCTGTACTATCCTCTCTGAACTAGCTTTGTCCTGTCATTTCAGTACGAAAATGATTTTCAGATCAGTCAGTGTGGCTCTGCTTGGGTGTGACAGGCCTGTAGGATTTCTGTCAGATACTCACTGCAGTTGTCCTCGTCGCTACCGTCAGGGCAGTCACGGAAGCCGTTGCAGCGGAAGCGACCGATAATGCAGTGGACGCCATTAGCGCAGCCGAAGAACGTGGGGGCGCATTTGGACTTCACCTTCGCTGTAAGGGAGAAAGAGGGAAGAGGACAGGTGAACACAGCAATACAGTATCTCTCAGCAGCCTCTATGTTACTTTAGAAACTTTATACACAGGTTTGCACTTTTCTGCACCTGCCCATTCAGTTTCTAAAACCTTCAGAAAGAAATTAACATTTAAAAACTCAATATCGTTCCTGAACACCATTCTGTTTTACATTTCCATCCCAGTACTATAAACTGCACAGCATAAACAATCACATCATTCCAGTACAAAGGAGAATCCAGCAGGACAGCATATAATGTCTTTTCACTTTTTTGCTTTTTCATTAAGCGTTGCTAATAACAATGCAAGGTTTTAAACTGTGCCAGATGCACAAAACACAACAGCACATATCAAGTTTTACGTGTACTGGCAGGATGCCACTAGAAGCATGTACAAAACACAGTCCTGTGACATTACTGATGTTTTCACAGGAAGCATGTCTAATATTCCTTTTAGTGATCTCTTTAAAAAAAAACATAGGCTTGGTCTTTTAGAAGCTTGCATTTGACCTGTCAGCCGTGTTCAGTACTGCAAGCTCCACCTCGGGAGTTCTTGATCTGCAGAAACTAGAGATGCACCGACGTATCGGCCGATAATAAATGCTATTTTTCAAGCTATGGGCCATCGGCCAATAGTTTAAAAACATCCGATGTTCAGGGACGATTATGTCCTGTCAATCAAAAGTGGGCGGGAAAACACATCGATTTCGTGGTGTGTGGAAAGATGATGTCTCTTGTGTGGAATGATGACAAAATTGCAGTTTGTAATCTCTGTACTGCTAAAATTTTATGAAATTTTGAAAAAGAACTACCAAACATTTGACATGTATGATCCACAAAGAACGTACACAGTATAATCACCAAAATGATAACAGAGACATCATCATCATCATCATCTGTGTTGGGCTCAGAGCTTGTCAACAAACTGTAAGGAATTGACAGTGCTTTTATGCTGCATGGTCGAGATAAAAAGTGGCCTCAGTCTGAAAATAAAAGTGGCTGGATTTATCACGTTGTTCCTGATTATGGAAGCAAAGTGCATAGTCTCACCAATTAAATTGGATACAGGCCGAAAGTAAGACAGATTTGCACCGCTTTAGCGTCTGGCATAGAAGTCTCAGATGAAAAAGTGGATACAGATGCCAGAGTAGGCAGCCTCTAAAGATTCCCAATAACATTGATATCCTAAACCCACATCAATTAAATGTTCACAAGACCGAGGTGTTTAACACACAAACAATGAGCCGGTTTTAATTTATGGGCTGTTTCAGCCCATTATGTAAATGCAAGGAGAGATCCAATGAAATCTTCTATATGCTTTGCAATAAAATACACAAAGGCTGCTTCAATAATTTAGCAGCTTTGACAACAAATTCAGAAAGACAAAGCCTGCTATCCTCTGCTTTGGCTTTGGAAGTGTACCTAAGCACTCTTCCACCAAGTCATTCCTCAACTCAACGTGTCAGAGCCCCATGAAAGAGCTGTGCCAGACAGGGTGGATGTTCATTCTCTGTTCCTGTCCGTGCAGCCTATGGCATAAACAAAGACATCATCCTCGAGTTCTCTGAGAAATGTCTGCTGGAAAACTGTGGTCATGACAAATGGCCGAGCCAGCAGAAAGGTCACACCGTGAGTTACACACAATCTGCGTACAGGCCCACAAGAGAGAGAGTTTACCTCTACAGCAACTGCTGCCTTTTTCCTACTCATTTCTCAGAAAGGAAAAAGAAGAAAGAGAAAGAGTAAAAACAATGAAAGAGAGAGAGAGTGAGAGAGAGAGTGAGAGACAGGGGGGGGGGGTTGTCCACCATAAAACTCTAAAAACAGACAGAGATACAAGTCCCCTTAAAATGGATGCAGCTTTCTAAATTGAGCTCTTTATAAAACAGAAAGAACGAACAAAGGGAGAAGAATAAATAAAGAAGGATTTTAGTTTCTTGAGAAAATAACGTACATACTGTAATTCAAATTGCATTGTGTGGTTAAATTAAAAAGAATAGCTTGCTGCAAAACAAAAAACAAACAAAAAAAAAACTTATGATTTATGTATGACTAAATTAAATATATAATCATGAACAAAAGGGATAAAGCAAAGTCGTTTCCCTCTCTTTCACGCCCTCCCTTTTCTTTGTGCACTACTTCAAAAATAACAGAAGTGGTAATGAAACACTGCATCTGCTGTGCCAAAAACCTTTTTTGTTTCTGCTTTAATACTTTTCTTTTTTCCCTCGAACGAATCTGAAATTGAATTAAAGAGAAGCAATAAAGGGTTGGAGGATGGGTCAGGCCTGAACCAGTGCACATCAACAATGTTACTGTTCTCGCGTTTTCTTTTCTTTGCCAGTTTCATTCAGAGCCTCAGTATCTGCAGCCGGCCGTGCAGGCACATGAGCTGTGGCCATTCTCACGCTGGCTCCAAAGTAGAACTCATGCTAATTTCATGGATGCTGGACATAAGAGGCAAAGAACATCACAACGATCTAGTCTAGCAGTTTAATAACCTTTACGTACCGAGCCGCATGCTACACATATGAGCAAACGATTCAGTCTTAGATTTGATTCGAGTAAGAAAATGTGCAAAGACACTAGTATAAGATTCCTGCCATTAAGGGGGTCACGCTTTCTGAGGAATTTCAGCCACACATCCTCCCGCCTCATCTCCTCATCCCCACTGCCCACTTTGTTTAACCCTTTTAATTCCGGGCCAACTTTTCCCTCCTCTTCTCCATCTGCTGATCTCAAACAGGGGTTGTTTACAGAAACCCCAGCCTCTGGATCCAGATTTAGTTACAGTTTACCCTCTGTGCTAATGGAAATAGGGTCACAGTGAATGCACACCAAATCCTTAAGGTATGCTTTGACTGAGACAAAGGCCAATGTGATTCAAAGGAGAGAAACACACACACACACACACGGACATAGTTTCCAGGGGGATTGGGGGGGGGGGCATAATCAGACCAAGCAATTACAATCCCCACAATATTTATAAAAAGATCAACTGAAGCAGCTGTAGAAGTATTTTTTGTAACATTATTGGTATTCCGAATCGATTGTGAGGTTGTCGTAATAAATCAGACAAAAATACTAAAATACTTTGCGCAAACTGGTATCGCCCAACTATTGCCTCGCAACACAGTGTTTGATTTCTGCCGTTTGACTGAGAGAGCACAGGTAGCTTTGAAGATAAAGAGAAGCGCTGCCCAGAAGACTATTTTGCATTGCTGTTCAGAGAGGGACAGTAACAAATATAAAACATGTCCTCATGAGGTAGGACAGTATTGGTGTAATCTAGCTAGCGATACTCCATGTGTTGTAGCTAGCTAGCTAATTTATTGCAATTTAGCCATAACTACTAATATAACAAGTTAGCGAAAAACAGCCTTGTGTTACGTTAGCTACATTTTATTTTAATAGTTCCCATTATTATCAACAATACGGTTATTCACGCTAAATGATGAGTATAAGTTTGTATCAGTTACAGCGTGCATTTATTTTTACTGTTATTATGCCCTGTGTAATTTGTTTTAATGAAACAATCATTTGATCATAAATGCTTGTGGAATAAGATAGATTAGACAGATAGAAAGATGGATAAGCAGAGGATAATTATGTAACGACATTGCAGATATAACAAAGCTGATTTTTAAAAAAAAAAAAAATTAATTAAATATATTGTGAAGCATACCCATTCACACTTCAACCGCCCCCCATGTTCAAACTAAACACACACACACACACACACACACACACACACACTTTAACCATCATACAAAGCTGGTACAGATTCTACAAACCCAACCCCATGCCTCTGCTGAATCCTCTATTCCGATTGGTCGGAAGAGACGTCTATGAGACTTCTATGGCAGCACTCCACATAAACAGATTACAAAATGTGTGTAATTGTTGATGTGGTTTTCTACGAGGAGATGTTTATTTTGTTATTTATGGAAGGTCTCACCAGTATCAGCGCTTTGTAACAGTCAGAGGTAAAGTTTTTAGACATGGGGAAAGTCTTCACCACCAAGGCCATAGTGGTTTCCAGCACTCCCTGTCGTGTTTTATTCCTTATAACATCTACCCTGTTTATGTGTTCTGTGCAAAATTCATTTATTACAAGCTACAGTCTGCTGATTACAACTATAAACTCTTTTGTTTTTCCTTATTTAATTAGTGTTACTGGTCTTTGGGTTGGTATTGAAAGTGTTTTGTGTTGTGTAAATATCACACAAAATAGCACCATAGATTTTTCAATTTTGTTCTCTCACCTTTTCTGTCTAAAGAACACTGTTCCACTGCTGCTGAGGAAAGTCCATTCTGTCTTTAACAACTATGCATATTTTTTCTTTTATCTTGGAGAACTGTATATAATGTTGATGTACGTGTGTTGTACTGTTAATATCTATCTTGCACCTGAAAATATCAAGAGTGTACCTTCAAAAATGATTTAAGGTACATAAATGGACCATAATTAGTTTATAGAGTAAAGCTTTGAAAGGACACTACACACATATTTCTAGGTAAAAGACACATGCTAATGGTACAAAAATGTACAGTTTAGTACCCTTTTTCTAAGCGTGCAATGTTCTTCATCACTTGCGTGCTGCATGTCATTGTAATGTGACTTCATGAAACTGAATACCAGGTTAAGTGTTTCTAACCTTCCTTTTCTCAAACACACACATGCAATACAAACACTGTGCCTTAGTGTACTGTTTGGTGAACAAGTGATCCACCTTTATCACAATGCTCTGATTTTATCCTTAAAATAGATCTGCAAAATTGTCACAAGCAAATGCACTCAGCAAGCAAAAGCAAATCCCCGTGTGTCTCCATGTGAGGGCAGGGCATGATTTAAGGAAGCTCTGCATCCATACACATTTACTTGCTTTGTCAAGGTCTTCCTTTCAGATCATTCACATTACATCACAACACTAAAATCAAATAAAAAAAGGATAAAGTCTAACAATACAGTCTACTGCTTCAAGAGAACTTACTTTGTAATGCAGGCTTTGTGGGGGCATGATACACACAAGGGAAAAACAGACCAATCCTGAATTATGAAACTATAAAATATTTTGGTTTCCTACCAATATTTATGGAATACAATTATTAATTAAAAAAAAAGTGCATTCTTATTCTCAAGATGAGGCAACTTTTCATCAACTTGCATTCAGCACCAGCGTATAAAATGGGAAGGTTGTGTAATATTAGAATGCTGGTACACTGACTCTCAGGACCAGGGCTTAATCTGTAAACCTGCAGGTCCTAGAAAAATAAGAGGGTGGTGATCCGTCAAGTCAGGAGGCACGCCAAAGGCCACAGTCCCCGAACTTACATATAAGTAAAAGTACTTCTATAAACTCCAAAAAGCACATTTGCCCAAAGCACTTCAAAAACAAAGCTATATTTCATGCACATAAACTAACAGTAACTGTACAACATAATCAAGAAAAAAAAGTGTCTTATCAAACACAAAATTTTCCACAAAGCTGTCATATCAGTGTCGTGGATTGATTTGAGTGTCTGTGGCGGTCCTGTGTCCCTGACATATCCATGAGCGTACACAAATGGCTCGGGATTGGACTTTGTAAGCAGTGGACCCACAATGTTAAAAAACATCGGAGACAAGATGGTGGGGATGCACACTGCAAGCTACAAATGAGATTCATTTTGGAGAAATCCCACTCGCGCTCCACTCAAAATTGGCATGGTACAGCACCCCTGGAGCAGAGAGGGTTAAGGGCCCAACAGTGGCAGCTTGGCAGTGCTAGGGCTTGAACCCCCGACCTTCCGATCAGTAACCCAGAGCCTTAACCGCCAAACCACCACTGCCCCTAATAAGAGTGTATGGGCCTCTTTTCCTAGGTTAGAATGTAGTACAATAGTGAACTGGGGCATTGGGGCAGCAGCAGTGCTGCTACAACTGCACCACCCAGTGCTGTGTGAAAACTGTTTTCAAGTCCAACACTTAAGGCAGTGACACAAAAACAGCTCGAATGATTCCACATGCAGCATGTACACACAGATATCATCAGACTGAATGTGGTTTAATGACATTTCGTGCCAAGTTCGTATGAACTTTAAAAATAATTTGTGAGCCTTAAAAGCATGACAGATAAAAACCACAAGGACAAGTTTCACTCTCTGCTTTCCATGCAAACCTGCAACACCATACAAGAAATCTAATATTGCTAATGGAAATGTGAATGATAACAGCATCACTGGTAATTCCACAAATAAAAGCATGGTACAATGCAGTATGCACTAGCACAGCATTTCCCAACCTTTTATTCAGTCACGGTGCACTTTGAAAATTTTCAAAAATTTGTGGCACCCTACACAAACACTAATGCTAGACAACGTTAGCTACATGAGGATGAAGTTGATGGTCTAGAAGCATCTGGAGCTTTTCTTTTAAGAAATCTGTCCATATTCTTTTGCACTACACACACATCGTCACACGCTAATTATTAGGATAAAACACACGCATACGTTAAGTAGACTGATGCTGATGTGCTGCTGACAGGTCAGCGAGGGGGGTCGAGGGGGAGGGAATTATTATTTTTTATATATATAATTTTTTTATTATTATTGTTATGCGCGTGTGTGTCTGTCTTATTTCTGTGTCTGTGTTATTATTTCAGACATCAGATATTTATCATCTATATTAAATGTTTTATACAAATTTTAGCATTTTAGAAATGTTTGAAGGATTTTTACACGGTACCCCTGCTCTCATCAGACGGCACCCCGGTTGGGAAACACTACACTAGCAGCACTGGTAGAGGTAGAGAGAAAGATCCTTTTAAATCCAAAGGATTTTTAATCAAGGATTTTGATTAAAGCAAAACGTTTATCCAACTTATTAATTGTAATTTAAATTGATTGGTGTCATTATAACAGGGAATAATCATTGGAGTAGGTCTAGAGGAGAAAGTCAGTAAAGTAAAAAGCTGTTAAATTCATTTTACATGTTACAAAATGTTGTTCCTCGCAGTTTTGTTCTACATTATATTATTGAAAAAAATATGCCAAATGATTATTTGTTACAGCTGCTCTCATGCATAAGTCATATTTACGCTGATTAATGCTGTATTTGCAGATTAATTCGCATGAATAATTCACTATTAAATGATTTGTCTTTGGCAGCCCTACTGCTGGCAACCCTACAAACTGAACATCCTTTCAACACATAGTACTGTTCGTTATTATATTGTAATATGATTGAGAGTAATGGTTTATAATCCCACTATCCGGTGTCACCCAGAAGAGGATGGTTCCGTTTGAGTCTGGTTTCTTTCCAGGTTTCTTCCTCATGTCGTCTCAGGGAGTTTTTCCTCACCACTGGCTTGCTCATTAGGAATCTAAATCTACAGCCATATTCCTATAAAGCTGCTTTGTCTATAGGTAAAAGCACTACATAAATATAATAATTGGGAATGGTGCTTCCAGCTCATGTGTTTACTGCAGGAATGAGAGACAGTGGGGGATGGGAGTGGAAAAAGAATGATGATATGGATAGTGAAGGTGATGAAAGCTTTCTTTGACCTTGGGAAAGCACTCCTATAGGGAGAGAAATCGATAGGTAATGGAGTCTGTGTCAAAGCCATGAGGGCATTAGGAGCATAGACAGGCAGGCAGATTGAGTGGTCTAAGCAATCCCTGCTTTTTACATTCCACCACAAATTCATGCTACAACATGGTCTTGCTCACTGCAATCAAACATTCTGATTCTTCAGAGGCATTGGAAGCCATCAGTAACAGATATGTCCTTTTTCTATATAGTCAGTTCGAACAGTATCAAATCACACATCCCCCTGTAGAACACAGCTGTTTAAGTAGCAGGGCTTTAGTAGATCTGTACAAATTGATATCCTCAGCAGACTTAAGCAGCAGGAGCTTTGAAAGAAAAAGATGAAATTTTAAACAGCACTGTTCATGTCTCTTTATATGTTTGTTTCAAGTGAGCGCTTGACACAATGGGTGGACATCTTTTAATATTTTTTTCATATACATTTCAGACCCACTTTGTTGTTCTTAGGCTGCTAGAGAGAGGGGAGTGGTCGGGAAACAGGAAGGAGGAGAGGCAGATCCAGGTCGATATTCCATCTTTGCTCTTTAGTATTAATTATCCCAGCTCATTGATCAGCCATCCATCACCCATTAAGAGTCTCGCCCTGTGATGGCACTCTGCTATTAAGACACCTGCTCCCCACAAGAAAACACACCAAAACACACAAACACCCACACAAACCTCTTTGTATTGGACCGACCGACCAAATCACATTATAAACCAATCGAGCTGCTCTGGAGCTCGATTGGGGGGGGTGGGGTGGGGAGGGGGGGGGGGGGGGGAGTCTACCTTTATTATTTGCTTTGCTTGCAACATAATTTCTAACATTCATGCCAATAATGCACTGCTGAACTGAACTGAAAGAGAGAGAAGGGATTCACCTGCTCCACACCCCTCTGGAAATGCTGGCTGCTTGTATGAAGAATGTGTGTGCAGCAGTTAGATTTACAGTTACTGACTGTAGCCCATTCACCAGCCCCTCTACTCCCTCCATTAGTGGAAAAATGACCACTGTAAGACCATCACGGTGTGATGGATCATTCAATGCGCCACTCACATGTTAGTGTGTGTTGCACTCGTAAGCCTGTATCATACACTGAGGCATTGATGGCTTTTAAACACTTCTACCACAGCTGGTTTTGGAAGAATCAACCAGACACATCTATAGCAAGTCTTATGATCAGAAAGTGCCATTAATGAAGAGTTATCACACATGACAGAAGCTAGACTTCTAGCAGTTCACCTACAATTTTTAATGTCAGCAGTTATTGCAAAGTGCTCAAATAAAAAAATTTGTTTTGTAAAGTTAATTGTTGGCAATGTATTTTTTAGAGCTAAAGCTCCAAGAGTGTGAAGGTCACCCCCCACCCCAGACATTCCATAATACTCATGTGCTTTTTGAATATCCCATTACAGATTTAGTCCCTCCTTTGCTGTTATAATAACCTCCACTGTTCTGGGAAGGCTTTTACACTAGATATTGGAGCGTGGGGATTTGCTCATTCAGCCACAAGAGCATTAGTGATGTCAGGTGCTGATGTCAGGCATGAAGGCCTGAGGCACAGTCAGCATTCCAGCTTATTCCAAAGGTGTTGAGTGGGGCTGAGGTCAGGGCTCTGTGCGGGCCACTCGAGTTCTTCTACATCATGTCTTCACGGACCTTGCTTTGTGCACAGGGGCACGGTCATGCTTGAACACACATGGGCACCTTAGATCCAGTAAAAGGAAATTGTTATGCTACAGCACAGAAAGACATTCTACACAATTTTGTGGCAACAGTTTGGGTAAGATCTAAATATGGGTGTGATGGCCAGGTGTCCACAAACATTTGGCTGTATAGTGTACATCAAAAGTGATGGTCATCCGAGTCTGGTAAAAATCTAGGACCTGGACATGGCCTGAGGGCTCGATAGTGCTCCTATGAAATTTTCCTTCATTGTGGGCATCCAGTTTCACCTACATGCACCAAATTTGGGAGGCACAATGGTCTTTTTAAAGGGGACCTATTATGCAAAATTCACTTTTAAATGGTGTTTGAACATAAACAGTGTCTCAAAATGAGCCGTTTTCATTTTCGCCCTAACGTGATGTCATGTTAGAACAAGCCCCGCCAAGGGACTATTATATATGCCCTATTAGAATAGCGCCTCACCTGAGTGAGCTGCATGTCCGCCATGTTCTCCGCGCTGGAGCAGCTACAGTGATAAGTTTCAGCTTCGCAAGCTTTGTTAGTGTTCTGTGGTTGGTTGTAATAATGAACATAAGACTCATGTACTCCCAGCATCAGAGCCACTGAAGACGCAATGGAGAAGTTTTACTTGCCCCAAATAGAAGTAAATGTGCCCCAAAAATACCTTAAATCATTTTATACCAGACTGCTTTGTGAATGAGGCTCAATACAAAGCAGGATTTGCTAAAAACCTGATTCTCAAACATGGATCAGGAACAACTGTTTGTGATCCAGCTTCATATCCAGAAGAAGTAAGTATTGCACTTTATATTGTGTGAATGTTTGCAAATCACCTTTCCAAATGAGCTTGTTAGCAGATTCCATGGCTAATGCGGCTAATGCTACCATGGTCTCTGATTGTATTCATGGAGACCAGAGCCATGTCGTCGTTTTTATTTTTAACTCGAAAATGCCTTTATTATGCACAATACAATACAGTAAGGTGATTGTCTTTTTGAAAACTGTGTACGTTTTGGGCGAATCATTTTACACCAGGCTGCTTTGTGAATGAGCTTGTTAGCAAATTCCACGGTTAATATAGTATCTGAAGCACAAGCTGTTCTCTTCTGGAAAGGGGGCGTGGAGCAGCAGCTCATTTGCATTTAAAGAGACACACACCAAAACAGCGTGCTTCTGCTTCAACCCAAAAAGGGGCATTTTCAGTGTTGTATAATAAATGATCTGTGGGGTATTTCGAGCTGAAACTTCACTGACACATCCTGGGGACATGTGAGACTTATATGACATCTTGTAAAAAAGCTTAAAATAGGCCTCTTTCAGACATATTTCACAATCACATCCATTATCGCTGCCCAACAGGAAGTCAGTTAATTTTGGATTTTGTGAGTTTTGTACCAAATATTTTAAATAGTCCTTCATCAGATTCAAACCAAATTTGGTCGATGTCAAGACATCTAAGATGCAAACGAATTTCTCTCAAACAATGTTGCCATGGCAAGGTGATCAATTCACGATTCCATTTTACATAGTGCAATGTGGCCCGTAGTTCACGTGTTCAATGAGCCATAATCGCTTACACATTCCAATAGTGATTCTTGTCATTGCGCCACCAACTGGCCACACATAGTGAGGGTGCTCAAAGGGTGGTATAATTCCACTGTACATCATGGATTGAGGCACAAACTTCACATGTACTTCAATAATGGAATATGTTACACACGCCATTAGCGTGTAATTGTCATAGCCAAACCAATTGGCTTGAGTAGAAACATTTTTCATAGTTCTACAATGTGCATCAGATTCAAAGCAGAGTTTTTTAGCATAATGTCAAGATATCCATGATACAGTGCTGCACCCTTGGTGTTTGGGCCCGCCAATCATTACTTGCAGCTTTATTTCTAAATTATAATATTATAATCTTAAATTATAATCTTATCACAAATAAGTAAATGTGCACACTATATACAAGATGTAAACAATACAGGGAAAAATGGCACTAAAATATGTATGTAAATAATAGGGAAAAAAAAAATTTAAAACATGATTGAGCTATGTTGCTCCAGGAATTAATAATGATTATTTTGCCTTGTTTATCCTTGCCGTACTACACTCTAGGCGGTGTAAGCTAATGGTCCATAGAGATCTGAAAAATCCTTTATGAAATATAATGCTCATTACTATGCCACTATGCAATAAACAAGTGCACACGGCTGATAATGAAAAAACAACAACCACAAAGACTTGTCTATATGCGTGTGCAGCTGTTGAACAATTAATAGCATTTCGGAAAGGCTGTGGTTACACTGTAAGCCTAAGTGCTCGATTTCTATTTACTGCTCAGAAACATGCTTTTTTTTCAGTTGTTATTTACGTTATCTGTATAATGTAGCCTATATCTATATAAACACTAGTGTAAAAATAAATCTATTTCTTTTAACAGAAAAAAGTCATACTTAGTCATACGTTGTCAACACTGCTGACCCACAAAGTTGACTAACCTTAAAACTGGTAGCTATTGTAAAGTATGCTACTGACAAGTGGCGAGCTAGTTAGCTAATAAAGTGCATTACTATAGACTATAGGGAAACAATGATAAGGTTATTATCCGCTCATATGTAACCAAGTCATTGGCCAATCTTTCAGCAGTGAGACGTGTGAGATGTGTGTTCTGTACTTGTGTCTCACATTAAGACATTATGTGAGTCTGCATAGCATCTATGTGTTGTGCTAGCAGGAGTTATATGTTTTGTGTTGAACTTTTTGCTTGGTTTCATCAGTGATTACACATAACTGCGTGTTACTGATTCTGAGAAGAGCATCTCTCATCCTTCCACGTTAATTAATCGACCTAGTAGGCTTGTTTGATGTAACGATTTAATTGCCTCTACACGATACTACACTGTCACAATATCCAGTGACATTTTCTCCCATTATATTATAATACCAGACCCATCAACTTTTACAAGTTTTGCATAGGAGCACCGCAATTTATCACTAGCGTATGCTAGTACAAGTCATCACTCAAAAATACACCAAAAGAGCAGTCTTTTTCTCTCCAAAAAAACAAGAGATGAGGAAATGAACATCTGGAATGTTTAGCACAGGTGTTTTGAACTCTGCAATATTATATTCCCCCATCTGAGATGATCTCAACTGGATTTGACTCAACTCATGGTGAGCACTAACTTTGTCAAAGTAAATGGAGAATATTTCATTAATATGAAATAAAATCTTTATATTGAAAAAGAAATAAGGAGGAATGGACAATAAGCAGGATTTCAGATCTTGACAGATTTCACTATATATCTTTGAGACTTTGACTAAACAAAGACTGAATAACAACAAAGTCCATCATCCTCAGAAGCAAGCGCATATTTGAGAAAAGAATAGATACGGACCGGCACTGAGAGTGCACTGGCTCATGGAACTTGGGCCACGGCAATAATAATAATAAAGTATAAGATAAGATAATAAAGTATCTTAATTGCTCTGTGTTTTTAATTTGTTTTTGAATAATG
Organism: Ictalurus furcatus; assembly: GCF_023375685.1. Lineage (NCBI taxonomy): Eukaryota > Metazoa > Chordata > Actinopteri > Siluriformes > Ictaluridae > Ictalurus > Ictalurus furcatus. The sequence continues at coordinate 16,002,906 of NC_071268.1, read as the reverse complement.
CTTTGTTTCAAACTGAATGAACATGCTTTAATCCAACCTGCAGGTTTCACATGCAAAGCTAACTAGAGCGAGAAGCTCATTTGTATGGTAACAAGTAATGACTCTATAATTAATCTGTCATGTATGAAGGAAAAAAGAAATCTGATTTGGGGCCACTTTTACCTGCAGTCTTCAGCAGCAAAACGGTTAACTCTAGGTAGGGTTCCCAGCAGAACCTCCTTTTAAAATAAGTAGTAAATAGTTTATGCTAAACACACATGGCTCTGTTCATTTGGAAGTAACTGGTGTGGGAAGAATAAATGATAAAACTGGACTTCAACACAAAACGTCAATGACAACAGATTCAACAGTTTCAGTAGAATACAGGTTTGCTAATTCTGACAAAAAGGACATGGTGTCTTGTTCCTCAAACTCTGTAGAGGTGCACAATATCAAAATATTTTCATATTCATTACAAACATTAATGCAAACATTCTGCTTTTCCTATATCTTTAGATATTAGAAATAATTATAATTAAATAATTTGGATAATACTACTATATTAATGCAGTTCCAACAATTATCCACCCAGAAGTATGTTTTTGTCTTTTTTGTTATTGTAACATAACGTTGAGGTTATGAAGTTGTTTATATTAAGCGTAAAATAGAAATCTTTCATACTCTTACATACGTTTTATGAGCAAAAAATGATGGCAAGAACGCATACATTTATATGAATCAGTATTGGAATCCTGGAAATAAGGTAAGCGACACTAGCACAGCTGAAAGCTCCACTCCACATGCTCAGTATTGTGGTGTCTAAAAAGGGATCCGGGCCCCACCAAAATCAAACAAACTGAAGGCTGAAAGAACATTTAAATCACAGGGACATTAAGTTATAAACAGACTAAATACATTCTCTACTCCATTGCCACATTAAGCTCTGTAGCTGTATAAAGGAAATGGAAGAGCCAAAACACTGGACACACTCACACACACACACACACACACAAGTGCACTTCTCCAGATGAATCTCCGTAGATATGACAACTTTATGAGGTGATCATTTACAAGGCACTAACTAGACTCCTACATGCTAATGAAATACCAAATCCTCATAAACCAACTGGTCACCTGTGCAGCATTTTAAGTTTAATATTAATATTCATCAACCATGTCTTTGATGGCTCTCATTACAGTGTGCTCATGAGGGAAATAAGTCTTGTGAAATTTATAAATGATGAATGTACAAGTTACGATTTACAATTAATCTGTATATTTTGGGCCTAATACATCAATCTCAATACAGTGTGTTCTTGAAGAGACTGATGAAAGCCATAAGCAGAACTGATTGGGCTGATGTACGGCAGAATCGGTGAGGTTTTAAGGGTGTGTGGGCTTTGTGCTGTTTGCCTGGCTTTGAGCTCCAGGAATACTGAAAGTAATCCTTCACAGAGTTGGAGAAAGCGCCTAAGTCTTTCCTCTCCCCATGATTTAACAAATTCTTCCTCCATCCTCTGCAAGACAGTCTGACCTGATGACCCTTTATTATCCTGGTGTTACCAGAGTCAGCATTCCTGTGAGTATGTCTTAATCCTCACTAAGTCCAACAAGAGACCTCACACATTGTTAAAATAAATGCTGAGTGGAATTTAAAGCACAGCAATGGTGAAACACTGCTATTAATATTCAGCGTAAAGAATTCAGAAGCAAGATCTAATTAAACGTGGCCTTTGCAGTAGTTAGAGCAGGCTTAACAGCTCATTAGAAACCTTAATTAAGCACAACCTATTCAAAAGTTGTGATAGCGACATGGCGGTTGAAGTGCATTGCTCTGTGAGAGACCAGTATGAGCTGCAGCTTCACAGAGATCTGAAATATGTTATGTGCTGAAGGTTACAATTTGAGCTGAACTGCTGGATCGCTCCAAACTATGTGGTATTTAATTCCCACTTTTGTATTTATTGCCCAAGGCTTATGGCATTCCTGACTGCAGGAAGAAAACACAAACCAACAAATAAACAAATAGAAAACTTTGTTTGCAAGACTGAGACAATGTTTTCCATTCCTTTTTCTCTCTCATGAAGTCAGGCTGCTGGAAGTGGAGTGCAGGTCAGGGTTATTAGATGCTCTCGGGTGAACTTTCTCTCTTGCTAGTCCAAGTATAGAATGAGAAGGTGAACAGATACATGCCACATGAGCAGAGATCCACTGCTAAATTACTGTTGCTGCTGTGGAGTGTGCATGTGCATAGAAATGACTCAGTTTGAAAATCTCCAGCCTCGGTGTGAAGATGTGAAACGCATTTAACTTTAGCTGTCTACAATGCACCCATGACCTGACCAAATAAGGTCACGGGTGCATTTTGATGGCAGCAATTCGATGGCAGCAACACGTTTCAAAAAAAGTTGGGGCGGGGCAACAAAAGGCCAGAAAAGTAAGTGTTACTAAAAAGAAACAGCTGGTGGAACATTTTGCAACTAATTAGGTTAATTGGCAACAGGTCAGTAACATGATTGGGTATAAAAAGAGTATCTTAGAGAGGCACAGTCTCTTAGAAGTAAAGATGGGATGGAATCTGGATGGAAGCATATGTTGCTCTAAAACCTGTATATACCTTTCAGCATTGATGGTGCCTTTCCAGATGTGCAATTTTCCTTAGAGGTGTACTCACTTTTGTTTCCAGCGGTTTAGACATTAATGGCTGTGTGTTGAGTTACTTTGAGGGGACAGCACATTTAGACTGTTACACAAGCTGTACACTCACTACTTTACATTGTAGCAAAGTGTCATTTCTTCAGTGTTGTCACATTAAAAGATACAATCAAATATTTACAAAAATGTGAGGGGTGTACTCACTTTTGTGAGATACTGTGTGTGTGTGTATATATATATATATATATATATATATATATATATATATATATATATATATATATAAAATCATGCAAAAGGAGACCTGACCAAGTATTGAGTGCAGAAGGTCGACATTTCTGTATTATAAGTTCTTTATTCTAATATTTTGAGATACTGGATTGTTGATTTCCATGAGCTGTAAGCCATAATCATCAAGATTAAAACAAAAAAAAAGGCCTGAAATGTTTCACCTTATATGTAAAGAATCTAGAATATATGAAAGTTCCACTTTATGAATTAAATTACAGAATAAAAAATGAACCTTTCCACAATATTCAAATTTTTTGAGATGCACCTGTGCAACACACTTAACACACTTATCCAGTCTGAAGCACACTGAGTTGCCAAAATGTATAAAGAAGGAGGGCTTGTTCAAAACATAGTAAACTGACTGGTATAACTGGATGTCCCAGTGCAAAAATTTCAAGGGGGATAAAACACTATTATTATTTCACAATGCACCTTGAATTGCAGGGACCATGTACCTGATGAAATGATGTAGACTATAGTGTAAATCACAGCAAGTTTAATTCAAGGTAGAAGCCAGATGTGAAAAATAGTAAATGCTATAGCTAAACATCTGCCTCCACCAAACCCAGACTTTAAAAGCCATGCATGTATCCATGGGAGTACACTCACTGTACAAAAAAACTCTCAGATAAAAATTCAAGTAAAAACCATTGTTAAAACTAGAGGAGCCACCTTGCAAACACTCATCCTGATTCATTTAACATCTCCCTGTAGCTGTGCTCTTATACATTCCCTTTGGTAGAGTAATTTCCAAAAACAATTTCACATTAATGAGGCACAGGGGACTGAATTGGCTTTGACCTTTCCTCTTAGCTTTGCATAAATAGAGTAATTTGCGCGAGAGGCTTTTTCATCGGTCTCCGCCACTAACTGCACAGCCTTCTTATGAAGGGACAAAGAGTAGAGTCACTGACCCGACATCAGGAAGCAGCGGTTATTAACAAGCCCTAAGAGAATTTCAGTTGCTCGTCAAAAGAAAGATCAATGGATCCATTATACATAGAGCTACAGATACACCTCTTCGAATAGCAGTGCAAAACATGAAAAGCTTTTGTATCAGAGGAAAATGTGTATCTGCTTGCTAATCAGAGAGTAGATAAACATACAGGTGGAACCTAATTTCCATTTAGGACTCATTTTTGCTTTACCTGCTTCTGTCCTTTCTCTCTTCGAGTGCTTATTTTCTCTGCTCTGAGGAAGAATAGACTGCTGCTTTTGTGATTGAGTGCCTATTGTGGTTTGCATCCATGTCTGAAGCATTTACAAATGAAAAGCCTTGTTAAAAATCTGGCCACCTCTGGCTGTGCACTTGAAAGCAGAAGCTTTACAAAGCATCTGATCTCCCACAGGGCAAATGACTGGGGTAAAGAGAGACCTAGCAAGACTTACTGATCTTACCTCTGCCCCGTTCCCTACCTCTGCCCTCCCTTCAGACTGTACTTTACTTTGGAGATCATTCTGAAGTGGGTTCAGAGGAGCATTCATTCAGAATACAATGTGCACACAATTCTCTGTGGATGGAAGAAGCTAACAAGTGTGTGTTTGGAAGGGGCAGGGGGACAGGACTTTTGGTATTTTTACAACAGTAGGAGAAATTCTTCACACTTTTAATTGGAGGCTTGATGGTCAAATAAACACGCTGAAGAAAAAGCCTCAGAGTAAACCAATAAACTTTTATAGGCTTAGTTGAAATCGTAGGTGAGAATGAAATACAAAAATATCCAGTGTCAACACTTTACAAGTCTCTCTGTAAAGGGCCTCAATAAAGCTAAGACCAGCAAGGAACTTCCTTTATCTCCGGAAACAAGTATCTTGTGATGATGTGGGTAAAGGTTTAAAAAACAAAACAAAAACATTCATTCAGAATACATAGAGAGTATCTGATAAAGACGTGGTTAAGCTGGTCTTTAGCTAGCCAGGGGGTGAGGCAAGATGTGATTTCTAATTTCTTCTTGGGGAAAATGAGCAATACATGGAACAAATGAGTAAGAAAAGGGTGCTTGTAATGAATGTCTCTGCCCCACATTCCACCACCCACCAGAGGGAGCCCTCGCCCGAATACTAATCACAGACATGTGCCTCACACTTACTTCCTGTTTGCTACCATATATAAACATGCCATTTCCACTTCACACCTGTGACGTATTGTTAGTTTATCTGCGTTACCGAGCTGTTTTCCACTGCCCGCCGTCTATGCGTATGTTATTACCATTGCCTGTTTTTGGATTTACCGATTCTTTGGATTACGCATTGTTTTGTTTGCCTGGTTGGACTGTCTTTTGGTTTACCGACCTTTATCTGCTTGCACCTCGATTATATCTCACTGCCTACCCATTTGGATTGTTTGATGTGTGCTTTCAATGAACTTCCTGCAAACGGATCCTAACACTGTCTCCATGGCCAGTTCGTCACAGAATACTTCACCTACCAGCGGATCAAACAGAAGTTTACCAACTCCAGGCTGCATTCGCACACCAATGCAACATGCAAAAGGCTTACCAAGACCAGTTGTGTGACCTACGAGCTGCTAACAAGCATTTAAACCACTACATTCCCTCATCTATTGATATTTATGTTGCATAAATGAAAAAGCTAATTTTCCTTGTGGTTTTGTTCAAGTAACGGTTCCAATCACTGCTTCAAAAATGATCAGTTGTTTGCTTGTATATATATATTATATATATCAAGATGCTTTGTACAAAAATTGCATACTAAATATTTCCTTAAATTTTTACCACCAGGTTCTAAATGGTCGATTAACACAGTGAATATGATATTTTTAGATTAGGTGAGTCATACTGTGAATCTGTAACCCTACTCAGAAGATGTTACTTTGTGCCAGTGGGACCACATTTTGTCAGAACACTAAAGTGGCAGGGCAGTCTGCCACATTATACAGTGACATAGCACATAGGCAAGACACACATACTCCGCAGGCTGCTATACACAGCAATAATAAAGTGGAGAGAGAGAGAGAGAGAGAGAGAGAGAGAACAGAGACGGACTAAAAGAGGGGGAGGTGTCTGCAGGCGACAGCAGCACACCAGACTCTCCAGAGGCGTCGCCCAGTCTCAGTAAATGAGTGTTGGGGGCCAACAGGGGTTTGGTGGTTTGGCTTAGACCCACTTTACTGCTCTCCAACATCACACAGCCTGCGTCCTGCTTAATTAAAAAATAAAATAGTTCTTGAAAGAAGCAGATTGAGCAGATATGCCAGTAAGCAAACCAATGACAGTGTGGAGAATGTAGAACATGATGGGGCTTTCCAAAAAAGAGTTAGATGTCACCATGCAAAAGATATAAAATGATGCTGTACCAACATTCCAATTTTCATCTGCAAAAAAAAAAAAAAAATAGTGAGACATGAAAAGAGAAGCAAAAGGCTTGAGTAAGACAGGGAAGCCAATGAGGATCAAAGCAAACATTTTGCCTGTGGCAATCTTTGCTAGCTGTTATTACTGGTGCATAACGATCATAACATGCTTTATTCTGGCATATTCACACAGTGCTTTGCTGGCATGGAATGTGTCCCTGCTAAGCTTTTGCATGAGCTCTGGTTGTAATTAAAAAGATTCAGGTGACTTACGGCAACCCTTCTCGTCGCTCTTGTCGAAGCAGTCGGGGAAACTGTCACACTGCCAGCTTCCAGGGATACACAAGCCATTGCCACACATGAAGTTTCCTGGAATATTACATTCAGTGGTGAAGTTATTCCCAGGGAGAAGCTGGCTCTCTGAAAACAAGATATCACATTACTGTTAGTACGTAAAAAAAAAAAAAAACGCACTAGAAGTTTGGCATTTGAAGCACTTTCAGCAAATATTCACTGACCACACCTCTATTGCTTAGTTCACTTCATTGTCATTTCATACATATATATGAATATATAGTGGAACAAAATGGTTCTAGAGGATAGTGTAAAATATAATGCTTTACATAATGTCAAAAAAGTGTGAGAAAATTCAAAAACATTGTGCACAATATAATAAATACCCCAGCTAGTCAGTCCAATGCACTACAAAAAGCTCATAGGTCAACAGGAACATCCTGAGAATGTATTGGGTATTACTCTGTTCAAAATCTAAGCATAACTATGAAAAAAAATGTTCATTCATCTTCAGCAACCACTTTATCCGGGAGAGAATCGTAGTGGATCGAGAGCCTATCCTGGGAACCCTGGGATTAAGTCAGGAGTACACCCTGAATGGGACACCAGTACATTGCAGAGCCCCTTGCACGCGCACACACACACACACACACACCTTCAGACTTAAGAGAAATTTAGCATAGCCAATTCAACTACTGTGTGTTACAGACAGTTACCTGAACTCACGATCTAACCAAGGATCCTGGAGCTGTGAGGCGGCAATGCATCGCAGTGCACCATTATGCCACCCTATAAAAATCATACATATATATGATAAGTCCTAAACAGAAGCATATGACTGTGCAAAAGCTGATCTGCAAAATATGAGATTGCATCAGCACACTCCAGATGATCATCTTCTGACCTGTAGGTGAGTGTGTGTGTTTGATCAGGTACTTTACAGTTCAGATAAAAATCAATTGGGTGTTGATGGGCAGCAGTGTTATAAAGACTGACCGCCTCAGGTGAAGAAGCTCAAACATGGGCTAACAAGGTAGCACCCTAAAATGAGCCAACTGGCAGCACAATATTGACACTCATTCCACTGGGGGCTGAGCGAGAGGCCAGCCTGTAGCCTGATGAATTGACACTAATGTGCCTGGTGGAGCATGAAGACTAATGTGAATTAGTGAAGGAACTTGGGACACATTTGCTCACATGACTCTGTTCAGGCATTGCAAAGATGGGAGAAACTGAATAACGGCAAACAGATTGGCAAAATACCGAAGTATGATACAGGAGATGTGTTGAATAATAATGGTTTTTGGACTGTGTATTGTAAAATGACATTACACAATGAAAAGTGTACTGGGTTCAATTAAATTAAAACATTTTAAAGTTTGTTTAAAAATGATTTAATACTTATTTATATTAGAATATGTGATATATACATATACAGCGTAAAATGAGTACACCCCCTTTGAAAATTAACATTTCTATCTCTTTCTCAGTGAAAACCAGAACAAATAGCTGAATTCTTACAAAACTGAGTTTTATTAAACATTTGTTTTTATAAAGAACATAAAAGGTTTGTCACCAACATCATTAGGATAAGAAAATAATAAATTTTATGCAAATGAGGTGTTGCAAAATTGACTACACCCTACAACAAATTCTACCAAATCTAATATTTTGTATGGCCTCCATGATTTTTAAGAACAGCACCAACTCTTCCGGACATGGAATGAACACGTTGGTGACACACTGCCACGTCTATCTTTCTCCATTCTTGGAGAATGAGCCCTTTCAGAGCCTGGAATGCTGGACGGAGAATGATGCTCGACCTGTCTTTTCAGAACTCCCCGTAGGTTTCTATTGGGTTCAGGTCGGGTGACATACTTTTCCACTGAATCACTTTCACTCTGTTCTTTCTCAGAAATGCAGCAATGGCCTTAGATGAATGTTTTGGGTCATTATCGTGTTGAAAAATGTTGCACGGCGACCCAGGGTGTGGAGAGATGGTAGCATCTTCAGTATTTTGCAGTACGTCTGTGCATTCATGATGCCATCAATGAAGTGCAATTCCCCTACACCTGCAGCACTCATACAACCACACAGAACACCACTGCCACCGCCATGCTTTACTGTGGGTACCATGCTTTACTGTGGGTACCATGCATTGCCAGCATTGAATGGGAGGAGATTTTATAGGTTAAATACCACCCTTAATTGTCAGTTATCTTGCAGCCACCTGTGTGATGATTGATTAGACTTGTCTGCTGTTGAATTTTACCAAGTTTCATTTCTAAAACCTTCATTGGGGTGTACTCATTTTTGCACCATGGTCTTAAATCACTTTCTTAAAAAACAGTTTTGTTTTTTTGTACCGACAAATCTCATTCACAACCAATAAACCAGAGTTGCTGTAATATTTTATTGCATAGGATCCCATAGGAAGTATTAATTCTAAAGCGAGACAGATGATTTTCTGAGACATCTGTTGGGGTGTACTCATTTATGCTGAGCACTGTATGTAATATATCATGGCGTGGGAAAAGTGTTTAATTACAGAACAAGTATTGCACTTGCTATTTGTAAAGCATTTGCACATTTCCTATAGCTTTTATAAATTGCTTTTTTGTAATCCCAAAAATATTAGAATGTCTGAAACAGTATGAGGTTCTCGTGTGAAACTGGTGTCAAATAAGAGATAATGTGCATTACCTCTACATTTCCAAAAAGAAATATAACAGCAGTGTGTAAAACAGAAATGATATATTAGTGTGTTTTATTGGTGGGGGAAATGCCGCTCTTCATACTCAGTTCTTAGGATTACAAATAACATTTTATTATTGTAGAATATTACAAGGCTTGAAGCAATCATCCTATGAGTACAGAACATGCAAAAGAAGCTAGTTATAACAACAGAAACTCAGCTACTGTGTAAATCAGGACTTAATAAAATTTTACTTGAACAGACAGAACAGGGGCAAAGTCCTCATTTATACTCATCATTTATCTCTACCCTGCCTCCTAGTCCTGAACTCTGCACCGGCGTCCTCTCCTGCCCCACAGGAGCTGATGCAAGACTTTCTTATGCCATGTGCAATAAATGTGGAGAATGACATAAGGGACTAAAGTGAGGCGCAAGCTCTTTTATGTGTAGTCTTCCCTAACTATTTCTGTAATGATCCGTTTTAATTCATAGCTCACAGCCCTCGGAGTCATCTCATGACACTCCAATTGCAGCACACGTAAACATACGAGCATGCAAAAGACAGACCTGCATTAAATGAAAGGTTAGTAATCGGTGAGTTGCACTGAAAAAAAAGTGAAGCTATGCCTATGAATGTTCTGGACAAATCCCTGCAACGGTTTCATTGTAAGCCTTTAAAGTCCCCCTGAAACCAAAACTGAAAACAATTACAAAAAGTCACATTTAGAAGATATATACATTCAAAATTTAAATTCTCTCTCTACAACCAATATGGATCAACACTCTGATGACATCAATTTGCACTTCAGCTTCTGTTTAGCTTCTCTTTCTCTGTCCAATCAAATGCGCTCTAGAATCTGGTGTCCCGCTCCCAAAATTCTAAAAATACATGGTACTAACTGTCAAGTACGGCTTAACCCAGGCTGTAAAGTAAGCTAAATGCTATTGGTGATTTGAAAAGGAGGAGGAGCCGCTCAATATGTCCTGCCCTGCCTTCCTGGTTCAGTGGAAATGATGTCTACACATGGATTAACGCTGCACATTTCAAGGCACTTCACAGGGACTTGAAAGGTTGCATCAGAGGTGCTTGTAGAAGTGCCTGGAATGTTCATGGTGTTTCAGAACACTAGGGGGATTCTGGGTACCCATCATTCAAGGGTAGATGAGATGGTAAACAGATGAAAGCCTGTTTTGTTGTCTGTTTAATGAAGCCAGTGCATCAACAGTGATGAGGATGTCTACACAGTGACCTTCACTGAGGAAGATGGTATAGAACTGCACTATCTTGGAACTGTTGCAGTTTTAAAATATTGAGTCACATTTTGAAAAATATCTAAGATTGATGTTACATGGAAGCTTGTGAGAAAATAATATGCAGTTTTCACAAGTGATATGTTAATATTTCACAGTTGCAGCATTTTTCTCGCAAGTGTGAGTTACTGTAACGTTGTGCTTCCACTTGATAGGATACCCCCCTAACCAATCCACACGAACACCGCAGGTTTTCCCTATAATTTCACTACTTGTGGAACCGTTCCTGTCTTACATTGCCTGTAAGAGAAGGTTGTCCTTTGCCAGTTTCCATCCCCACCCTTCATATGTCACTATTGGCCTAACGTTACATTGACGGTGCCCATTATATTCAAACACTTCGGCTTTGTCAGGAAAGTCTGGAAGCCTGTTGGAAATGGAGCATAAACCAGCCACAAGGTCATTCAGTCTGATGTGAGATCAGCTCTGTGGTCCCTGTAATTCTGAAATTAGCATATCCATCATAAAGACATCATAAATTCCTATACAATATTATCATACAACCCTAATTCCAAAAAAGCTGGGACAGTATGGAAAATGCAAAAAAAAAAAAAAAAAAAACCAAAGCGAGTCATGAAAATGCAATTCACCCTGTACTATATTGAGAACACATTATTAACACATTATTTGATGTTTTACTTTGTGAATTTAATTAATTTTTGAAAATATACATTCATTTCAAATCTGATGACTGCAACACACTCCAGAAAAGTTGGGACAGTCGACTGTTTACCGCTATGTAACATCACCTATTCTTTTAATAACACTTGTTAAGCGTTTGGGAACTGAAGACACCAGTTGGTTAAGTTTAGCAAGCAGAATTTTGCATTATGCATTTCTTCAGCTGAAAAACTGTACAGGGCCTTCGTTGCCTTATTTTGCAATTCATAATGCGCCTCACATTCTCAATCTGAGACAGGTCGGGACTGCAGGCAGGTCATGCTAGCACCCGCACTCTCTGCTTACTGTCATGTCACAGCAAACCAGTGACTACATTTCCCATCCTGCACTGCGGCCTACAAACATGGCCGCCATGGACTACACTTCCCACACACACACACACGTTCTCCAGAATTCTAGTCACACACACCTGTTTCCAATGTCACACACACACACACACACCACAGTATATAAGAGACTGTTCAATACTAGGTCTTTGCGTAATATCGAGTTTAAATCTTTACCAAGCGGTTGTTCTTTGTTCTCGTCTCGTTTTGTTTCATGTTTATTGACCTCGTTTCTCGTTTCCCGACTTTGATTCAAGCCTTGCCCTATTTATGTCTGTTTGCTGATCGCCTGACCCATTGCATGTTTTGTCCACGCTTCTGTCTAATGATTTGGATTTGTCTGTCTGTCGCTCGTAAATAAAGTCTTTTATGGCACTTGCAATTGTCCTCAACTCCATCACGTACTGGAATGTGAAACTTACGCAACCATGCGCTTGTAATCTGGGCAGAATGTGGTTTGGTGTTGTCCTGCTCTGAATTTTGCTCCAAAATGTGTACATATCTTTCTGCATTAATGGTGCCCTCACAGATGTGCAAGTTACCCATGCCATGGGCACTGACACACCCCCATACCATGACAGATGCTGGCTTTTGGACCTGACACTGACAACACCTTGAATGTTCCTTTTCCTCTTTGGCCCGGAGAACACGACGGCTGTTTTGTCCAAAATCTATTTGAAATGTTGACTTGTCTGACCACAAAACAGGATTCCACTGTGCTACTGTCCATCTCAAATGAGACGAGCCCAGAGAAGTCGGCGGAGCTTCTGGACAGTGCTGATGTATGGCTTCAGCTTTGCAAAGTAAAGCCTTAACTTGCATCTGTGGATGTAGCGGCGAATGGTGTTTACCAAAGTATTCCCGAGCCCATGTCAGGATATCCATTACAGACTCATGATGGTTTTTAAGACAGTGACGTCTGAGGGATCGGAGATCACGTACATTCAGAAGTGGTTTTCGGCCTTGCCCTTTACACACCGAGAATTGACCGGATTCCTTGAATCTTTTAATTATAATGTCCACTGTAGAAGGTGAAATGCCCAAAATCCTACCCATTTGTCTTTGGGGAATGTTGTTCTCAAAGTGTTGGATTACTTGCTGACGCATCTGTTGGCGGATTGGAGAGCCTCGACCCATCCTTGCTCTTGAAGGACTAGGCCTTTCTTGGAGGCTCCTTATATACTGTGATCTCACCTGTTTCACATCACCTTCTTATTCCAACTTGTCACAGCGCTATTAGTCCTAAACTACCCCTGTCCCAACTTTTTTAGAACGTGCTGTATTTCAAAATAAATGTCTACCTTCAAAAAACTATGCAGTTCAAAGTACATTTACATTTATTTATTTATTCATTTAGCAGACGCTTTTATCCAAAGAGACTTACAAATGAGGAAATACAAGCAAAGCCTTGTATCAAGTGGAGAACAATACAAGTAGCGCTACCATATATGATTTCTAATTGAGTTCTAGAAAAGCAAAGTGCGCAGAGGAGAGGTGTGAGAGCCAGAGTATGTGGTTTTTCTGTGTGTGTGCTAATAATGTGGGGTTGGAATTTTAGGGGTTATTTAAATGCTCAAGGAAGAGGTGGGTCTTTAGCTGTTTTTTGAAGATAATGACAGATTCTGTGGTCCGGATTGAGGTTGGAAGTTCATTCCACCACTGAGGGACAGTTAGCGTGAAGGTTCTGGAAAGGGACCTTGAGCCACGTGAGTAGGCACTACTAATCGTCGGTTGTTAATTGATTGCAGACTGTGTGAGGGAACGTAAACCTCAAGGAGATTGTTGACATTTACAAATCACTCCTCTTCGTTTTATTAGCATTTTTCCATACTGTCCCAACTTTTGTGGAATCGGGATTGTATAATAACAAGAAAGTTCACTTTGAAAAATGTAGATATCTGACTGAAGTTTATGACGTGACTGTTTCTGTAACAAACTGCATCCAGCTACACTACAAGAACAAATGACAATAGCTCTGAAAGCATCTGCAGCCCATATGTCTACTGATGCATACACGCTCACACACAAACTACAATAAGAACTTGAAACTCGGAAAAGCACTGCGACACAAACACACTGACAATACAGAAATGTAAGTCTCTGTCTAAAGCCTTTCACAGTAATCCTTCCTTCAGGTAAAGCCTTTCTTTCGGCACTCTTTCTTTCTTCACATCAAACTCACTCTCTCGCTCTCTCTCTCTCATTCTGTCAGCACGTCTGTAAAGCTTTTTCATCACTTTCAGTAAGACAGCACAAAATAATGGTGACAGAAAATGGGCTTCTGTTCTGTTTCCTTGTGTGTGTCTGTGCGTTCCCTGTACTCCACTTTAAGCCAGCACCATTATGCTGGAAGGACTCGATGACACAGTCATTGAGGACCCTCTAATCTCAAACATCCCCTAACCCACACGACCAAAAAGGCTCCATTTCACATCATGCTCCACTACTTTCCTTTTCATCAATGCATGAGGATGAAAGGAAGTATGTGTGAGCATCGCTATCAGCACCTCAGATGGCCTGGCAGAGCTGAAGCTGACACAGCTGGGATCTGAACAGCAGGATGAGAGCAGGACTCAGCTGCTTCCTCTACTGTTACTGAAGGTTGCTGCAACACTATTCCATGACAATACATGGTGGCTTTTGTGCCAAGTGGATGCCACAGTACACTACTTTCAAAATCTCAATCATTATACTGCTCACACTACATGACCTCTATAAATCGTGACCTTTTGCTTTGTGGATGTGCACAAATGAAGTGTGCTGGATCCCCAAATCCCATTTTCTCATGAAAATAAACACGAGAGCGGTCTGTCGTGACTATGGCCATGGTTGTTATTTCGGCACTTCTGCACATTTCTCAACTTGTACGGAAATAAGAAAAAAGGAAAAGATGTGGAGGAAAGATGGAATTCTTGGTTAGGGCAGCAAGGGCTGTCTTTTCTGCAATGAGAACTGCAGGTATGCAACGAAACAGCTATTTCTATAATGTTCGCTATCAGGAATCATGTGTTTATTCTTTTTTTTTTTGCTACTCCTAATAACCATTTGGGTATGACATGCCAAATAATTTCTTACAGAAACAATTTTATTGCACTTACATTTTGCCCTCACCCTGCATTTCTATGGAATCAAATTTGTGCCCAAAGTATTGAATGCAACTTTTCAAGAAACAAACAAAAAATATACAACGAGAAAGAAAAACACTCTGAAAGTGAAAACAGTGCACTCAGTTAACATGGTCTTCAAATAAACAGCATTCTTTGTTAACAGTTTTCTAAGCTTCGTTTTCACTAATCATGGTTTATAAATGCTCTGCTGGAGTTTTCGTTTACATCTGTCAAAGTTTTTGCTTACGCTCTGCAAGGTTACGTTTGCCATTCTAGCACAAATTTCACATGTGGGCGGGTTTAATGGCGATTTACTCTCATTGGCTAGAGAGATTTGCTCCCTGACCTGGAAGTAGAGACTTCAGAGTTGTGAATTTTGGAAAGCGTTCTGGATATGGTTCTCTGTATAGTAATAGTGTTTGTATTTTGTAGTGGAAATGACTTACTTACTTAGTATATTAGCTCGTAATTAACATTTGAGGTTTGGGTAGTCTATTACGACTACCGGTCTCAGGAGCGGTATCCTCCTCATCCTCCTCCTCCTCAGCTGGACACTCGAGCTGTTGATCCAAATCTTACTAGCCAATGAGAGTAAATCGCTGTTAAGCCCACCCATACGTGAGATTTGTGCCAGAATGGCACAATCTTAATTTTTTCTGGCCTCCTCTTGTGAGAGTTTCCTTTCTGACCCTCATTTGCTTTTGCTCACCACTGTTCTTGCTACTTGTCGTAGGATGCTTACACTACAAGATTCACTGTCAAAAATATTAAATAAGCTTGAAAATACGAGCACCTGCAACAGCTCGTAGACGTGTCCCTTAACTACCCGAGATGGACGGTGCTGTTGCAAATCTCCAAAATGAGTCCGCAAGAGGGAAATCAGGGCTAAAATCGGTCATTAATAGCTGACTTTAAAAAACTTTGATCGCAGGAACATTATGTGAAATGATCAACAACTGTCTACTCTGCATATTTATCGCACTTTGTGATATTAACATTGCAATTAAATATAATGTTTGTTCTCAATCTTGAGCATCTGTCTGAAAAGACACCAAAGCATAGTCTAGACAGCCTTCAAGTGTTACACAAGCTCTAGCCTGCTGTGTCTGTGACATTTACTTACTCACTCATTTTCCAGTTTCGATATAAAGAAAAAACAAATAAAAAAACAAAAAGTGTTTGCTGTTAGATAAGAGCTGACAAACACAGCTAGTGACAGATTCAGCATGTGTCATGTAAGCTTCATAGAATTAACAAAGGAATTGATAATGATGTGTCAAGAAAAATATTGTGGCAATTAAACATTGCATTTTATACTACAGCACTGTTGAACCGTCAAATCTGACTGGGCCGAAGGTGTTGATTAATAACAGCAGCTATTACAATTGTGTAGCTGGAATTCAAATCACAGGTCACTTGTATAGTAGACACCACACATAGTCTGGTGACCCTTTCTGTAAGGAGATGCTTATTAATCTGCAGTATATAAACATTTGACTTTAACTTTACTACACTACTAACGTCCTGGTACTAGATAGTCAGGCACATAGTGTATTTACATGATGCACATTATGTACAAACAAGAACATGTATGGAATCCAGTGTGCTATTTGAGTCCACTATTTCACCTTCTTATTAAAGCTGATGATGGAAAGTGCATTTTCATATGTTGTATTTAATTATACCAGTGACGAGCTTTTTCGTTCTTTTTAAAATTTGCTTTGGGCTCATTTATGGCTGAAATCTTGGTGCATTCCTCACTCTAAGTATAAATATAATTGTAAATGATTGAGAATCTTGCTTGTCGCAGATCTCAAATCTCCCCTCGCCTACTTGATATGCCTGGCACACTGACGGGTTCTGGCTTTTCCAACATGGTGCTTGGGGTAGCACAGACACAAAAATGTTTCAGCCGGCTCATGTCCCCCCAAACGTAGGCCGTCGGATCTATGACGAGAATCGAATGTCTCGTGGTGCTCCGCTCAACCCTGTCTGTGAGTCCTGTCAGTGTGTTAACAGTAATTTAATACGAGGGATGGCAATAAAATGAGCCAGGAGCAGGATCGGGCGCCAGTGGCATGGAATGATGGGTGCTGTGCCAATTATACAGGGAAACTCTTATCTGCTTCCTGGCTACTTAGCCCAAAGCCTGTGGAGAGCCAACACAGACACACCAGCACACCTGCACCCTGCCACGCATTGATATTAGTCTCCTGCTTCTACTACTGTGCATAGTACAAGAACACACACATACATTTCTACAGCAGTGCTAACATATGCTCCCACACAGACAAATTAATGGAGAAGCGATGCTTACTTACACCACCTTCAAAGAGAGAGGAGATGACACGTGTGACAAGTGACAAATTTAGGAGATGGTGCTGTAAATATCTGTGTGCATTCTATCCTCAGTCATAGCAAGTGAGACATTTCTTTTAAATACCAGACATGCAGTGTGACATCTGAGACTGAAGTCTAGTGGCTAGAAAAAGTAATAAACAAATGTTAAACAAGTAGCATTAATATATAAGCCTTACGAGAGACAGTATAGGTAAATAAAATTGCCTATATTTGTAATAAATGGCAAATGCAAAGGAAGATTTGATGCATAATTTCTCTCTCTCGCTCTCTCTCTTAAACTATTGCCATTTTGAATGATTCAATACGATTTTTTCAGACTGAATGTACATGTTTTTTGGTACTCCTCAATACAGATACCAAAAAGAGTAACCTCCTTAGTATTAAGCAATCAGAGGTGTCATGGAATGGTGGTTTCTGGCATGTGCTTTAAGTTAGTTTAAGATATTACAGCATTTAAACGGAATCTTTAATACACGGGTGTCCAATCTTATCCGGAAAGGGTCGGTGTGGGTGCAGGTTTTCATTCCAACCAAGCAGAAGCCACACCCGAGTCTACTGAAAGCTAAGATCAATTGATTAAACAAGCAGAACCAGGTGTGGCTCCTGCTTGATTGGATTGATAAGGCTGGACACCCCTGCTTTAAGGGGGCAGTGTGACACTGGCAGTTTAGTCCAAAACAGAACAAGGTTTACAAGAAAAATACATAATGTGAAAGCTGTCATTTGAACCGGGAAAGCGCACAGCAGTACTGAACCCAAGACTACCTGTAGGAGGTGGTTTGAGTTCAGTTGCACTGGAACTGAGCCGTGATTCCCATGAATGTGAACGCAACTTGTACTCGGGTCCCCACTTGTTCAAGAAGTAAAGTAACCTGCGCATGTGTTTTTACGTGATGACGACATCATTCGTTTACACAACACGTGTACCATGAGTGGCTGGGGATTTTGTGGGACACAGAAGTGGTCCACTGATGCGCATAATATCTGCTGCACCAATAAATGTTTTTTTTTTTTTAATGGTGAGTCGCTTTGTGTGCTCCATGTGTGTTTGTGATGACGTAAGATGAACACAAATGCACCGGGGTTCTTTAGAATCAAGTGAGTCTGAAACCAGACCAATACTGCAGGGGGTGTCTGGAACAATCGCACTTGGATTTGGACCACAGCAAACGTGCCCAAGTGTGAAAACCACAGGAAGATGGTCGACCTGAGCTCGCAGGGCAGTATCAGTGAGCATGCTTGTTAAAAACTGTGTGCAAGTTACTGAATAACTGTATAAAAGACTGGGACTGAAAAATCAACATGTCTCATGAACTGACCAGAATAATGGTGGTAGCTCAGTGGTTAAGGCGTTGGACTTCTGACCACCAAGTCACAACTGTTCTCCCCTTGAGCAAGTGCCCTTAACCATCAACTGCTCAGTTGTATAAATGAGATATATGTAAGTTGCTCTGGATAAGGGTGTCTGCCAAATGCCATAAAAAAAAATAAATAAAATAAATAAATAATAAAAGCCCTGAATAGAAATATCACATTATTAGCCATGACAAGTAAAAAAAGAACAAAGCTGCCTGTCTTCGAGTTTGCCTCTCAGGGAGTTTTCCTTGCCACCATCACCTCTGGCTTGCTCATTAAGGATCTAAATCTGCATCAGGATTTCTATAAGGCTGCTTCGTGACAATGTCTATTGTTAAAAAGTCTATACAACTAAAATTTTTATTGAAATCCTAAACAAGTAGAACCAGTAAAGTATGAATTACTAATAGAAGCTCTGTGACCTGAAATGGCTAATCCAAAGCTAGGAACTGAATCCTATTGAGATTCTGTAACAGGATCTGAGAAGAACTGTTCAGGCACAGCATCCTTCAAGCTCACAGAGCTGGTGAAGTTTAGTAGGGGAGAGTGGAAGGAAAAAAGCCCAAGGCTAAACAACAGAGACGACTAATTGGTCATAAGAGGCAACTGTAAAGTCTGCATCCGAGAACCTCACGAGAGCGTAATGTAAAATATCAAAAATGTTTGCTTTATACAGCACACAAGTGTTATAATAAACAATTAGCAGATTAAAGTGAAAAAAAACAAGATACTGTAGAAATATTGGTGCAAGCAGCAATCTGCAAGGTACAAGCACCTTCCAAGCACCTTTGTACCCCTATAAATAATAACATTTGTTGATCAGACTCATGGGCGCACGGTGGCTTAGTGGTGTGAGGCACGTTCGCCTCACACCGCCAGGGTTGAAGGTTTGATTCCCGCGGCTCTATGTGTGCAGAGTTTGCATGTTCTCCCCGTGCTGTGGGGGTTTCCTCCGGGTACTCCGGTTTCCCCCCAGTTCAAAGACATGCGTGGTAGGCTGATTGGCATGTCCAAAGTGTCTGTATTGTATGAATGGGTGTGCGAATGTGTATGTGATTGTGCCTTGCGATGGATTGGCACCCTGTCCGGAGTGTACCCCGCCTTGTGCCCGATGCTCCCTGGGATAGGCTCCAGTTTCCCCGTGACCCTGAAAAGGATAAGCGGTATAGAAGATAGATGGATGGATGGATGGACGGATCGGACTCATCTGAGAGTTGTGGTTCTGAACTAAAATTGTATGAAGCACAGATATCCTTCGGTCCGAGAGCTCTAGCCTGCAACATCAGTAAAGCAGGTACAAAATGGCACAAGAGGGCCTAATCAAGATTATGTGACCACGAGTCCAAGATTAACCTTACTAGAAATCAATCACAGATTTATGATCCCTGTGATTTTAAACTTCATGGTCTAATAAACGGACAGCAAATGCTCTTTTCAGTGTGGTGTTTATTCAGCACAGGAGTGTCACAGTCCACAGTCCTACAGGGATTTGTGTGTATCCTCTTCTTACACACCACAGCCTATAAAAGCCTTGGTAATGAGCTGGTGAGCTGAATTAGATGAGGTAAATAAGGTACAGTGCTAAACTCTCAAATCTTCACTGTTAGCATCTTGGCATATTCACAATAGTGCCCTGGGATTGTACAGTATATGGGATCAAATGGAGGCAAAGAGATTCAGCTGAAATCTGAAAATCTCAATTCTCCTTGCTATCCAAGAGGTTCTGTAACCCTTTTACTGTTTAGCGTTTCCACCCACCTACGGTACAGTAATGTTGACCATGATACAAACATGGAACAGGTTGAAGTTGACTTGTGTTGCTCTGAAGTGTTTTACTCTATTGTACGAATGTGATGTTAATATTAATGTAGCGTTTTAAACCATCTGCTGTGCACAGCATGCAGTGCAGAACGTGGCCAAGGTGCCTGAAGCATGATTTCATGCTTCACGTCAATGCGAGCTAGAAGCATATACCAAACACACTCTCTTGCAGCATTTGTTTGACTCGCCATAAATTAAAACGTAACAGAACTGTTCTATTTTTGCCTGTTTCACTACACAGCCTCTGGCATAAAACAAGCATTGGTAATTGCTCAGTGGCTGAATGCAGGTTTCTAAAATGGCACGTAAGAGGACTGCTTATTCTGTGAAGCTTCTGTGAAGCTTCTGTGAATTAGCACTGTTCACGGTAGCTCAGTGGTTGGTACGTTTGCCTCACACCTCCGGGGTCGGGGGTTCGAATCCCGCCTCCTTGTGTGCATGGAGTTTGCATGTTCTCCCTGTGTTTCGGGGGTATCTTCCGGGTACTCCGGTTTCCTTCCCCATTCCAAAGACATGCGCTGTAGGCTGATTGGAATGTCCAAATTGTCCGTTGTGTGTGATTATGCCCTGCGATGGGTTGACAAGGGTTATCATGGTACCAAAATTTCAGTAGTCGGTACCAATACCAGTAAAATTCACAACACAAAAACATGCTAATTGAACAACACACTATTTTATTAATAA
Organism: Ictalurus furcatus; assembly: GCF_023375685.1. NCBI lineage: Eukaryota > Metazoa > Chordata > Actinopteri > Siluriformes > Ictaluridae > Ictalurus > Ictalurus furcatus. Next base: position 15,982,032 of record NC_071268.1, on the reverse strand, counting down.
GTTTAAATATCGATATAAAATGTATTTTTAAAAATGCCATTCTGTATACTTCAAGTATTGCAATAATACACTCGAATTAAACTATTCTACAACATTCATAATACAACCGCTACCATCATTTTAAACTCACCTGCTTGAATAAATACTGCAGTTAGGCAGCGCTCCTCCTGAAAGCATGGTTAATCTATCCGCACATCAATTTCAGTGGCACACTTTTTTTACACACTTAACGGTAACAGCACCGAAAGTGGAAAACGAGCGTCTGAGAGAAATACATGTATTTCGCCTACTATATAGTAGGTAAGTATGCGGTTTCGGACGCAGCCATGGTAACCAGCGGAGCTGCTGCTGCTGCTTTGGCTCCAATGTCTTCTTGTTGCACAGTGCACCCATCAAAAGTTTCCGAGTGACCACCTGTCGGGCAGCGTGTCAGTACCGGGTTGACCCAGTACTACTGGTACTTCTGAAAATCTGGTACCGTCAACTTTTTTTCTTTTTAGTTCTGACTTGGTACCGAAGTACTGATACTTTTGACGGCCCTATTTGACACCCCATCCTGGGTGTCCCCCTGGGACAGGCTACAGGCTCCAAATGACCCTGTGTAGGGTAAGCTGGATGGACGGACTAATCATTTTTTTTGATAAGGTAATCGTCAACATTAGAGTCAATAACAATAATAACAACAATAATAATAATAATAATAAGATTAACCAGCTAGCTTGTTGCAAAATAACTAATTAACTATCAGCATGCATAATAAAAAAAATTATAAAATGCAAAATAATAGGATGTCCTGGATCAAGTGCTATTTTATAATCTTCTGAATAATAAGGTGGAAGCCATATTGTTAAAATAAAACCAAATTTGCATTTATATCAATGTTTGACATCGTTTCATCACATATATCATCATATTAGCCTTTTTTTTATCTCTTCAATTTGAAATGATCTCTTGCAACATATTATCCAGTTTGCATTTTCTATCCCAGATTTTTTTTCAGTCTTAAATGCACGGTTGTGTTTAAAAGAGGTTGTCTAAACACTATTAAAAATCCCTGTCGTGGATGCTCAAGAAAAATCCGCCAGCCTCGGGGGTATGCACGTTTTTTTTTTTTTTTAATAATCAGAATGAATGAATGAATAATCTGAAATGTTCATAAAGCTAAGCTCATCTGAAAGCTGCAACGAGAATGAATTGATTCAGGTTGGTGAATTATTTAATAATTAAAGCCACAATAATGTGAGAGAAAGTGAGAAAGGGGCTCATTGTTGTTCTGAATGTCATGGAACAAAAAAGAGAGAGCTGGATCAATACAGAGACTCCTGAACAGGCTTTTTCTTTTGTGCTGGGCTCTGAAGGAAAATGAGCTTCTTTTCTAGCAGAAGAGGAATGTAATTTTCCAATTATATTGCATTTAATGGGCCTGCCATCTCAGGACGTTTCACAAGCCCAAAGGCAATCTGAAGGTGAGAGAGAATGTATGGTGTAGTGTGGAGCACGCGCCCCCTGTGCCACGGCAGCAGCTTTCATGCTAGCTGGTGCTAATGAGAGTTATGGCAGGTGACAGGCAGCTCGGGGGCTCGCGTGTTTTAGTGCAGTAAAAGAAAACTAGCAGTGAGAACAAGGAAACATCATTCCTTACGTCAAAAGGAAAACAAGCATCGCACAGCCTTATATCAGCATCACTGCCTGCTGCAATTCAACTTATATAGCGCTTTTAACAATCGACATTGTCACACATTTAAAACTGAATTTATATTCATGCCTAATTAGCAGTATCCGGAGATACAATAAATTGCTGATTACACAGCACATCAATCAAAGTAATCGTTAAAATATGCAAACTCATAACGTAAACTGCACACATATGGTGTGTCCCAGATTCAGTGCAGTCAGATCCAAAAGTCTGGCTGCACCACCAACAGCTGGATTTTATGCATCATGTTGATACTTCATGGAAACATGACTCAAACTGTTTGAGAAATCTGTATAAACTGGAATTCCTGAATATCTTATTTATAAAAAAGTAACATTTTAAAAAGTAACACATGGCTGCTCTTAACAGCATGGCTGCTCTATTAATGAGGGTTAATCTATTAAGGACTAACACGTAATGAAGACTGATGAATGCTCGATTCTGAAGGTGTTTCATTTTCTATAACAGCAGCTCTGACAGGAGGTTTATGTGCTCTCTAATAACAACTTAGACCTGTTACATGGCAGATATTTAACAGATAAAAAAAAATAAACCCTGCAATTTTGATGTGGTGAAGTTTTCTGTGAGGAGAATTTTATTTAGCATATTTGGAAGCAGTCTCCAGTGTCAGTGCTTTGTATGAGTTAGAGGTAAAGCTGTAAAAAAAAAATATCTAACCAAATTAGACATTATGGGATAATTCTTCTGGGTGGGCTTTGTGACACATCAAGCTAAATTTTCTTTTAACTTCAAGTAAAAGAAAAAAAATAGAGGCTGATAAAAAGAGATACAATTCTTTAACTAATAATAATAATAATAATAATAATAATAATAAATTTAGCAAATGATCAACTTTGAGGTGGTAATAGTAATTTCTTTCAGCAGACCACACCACAATGCTGTCATTTTTAACAGCATGCCATGTTGTGTTTTATTTATTACTCATCACTACTGATTTCACTAAACATATTTGGGAACATATTAGTAAGGAAGGATTTTCACTAATACACTATAATCCTGTTTGAGAAATAGAATTGGATTAAATATTATTAGCATTTCATTTCCTGCTTCATCACAGTTCTTTGCAGCAGAGTTCGACATTTTGGCCCTAATGTGCATCAGTATTGCTGTCAATTTCGATTTCCAGTTTTAATGTATTTAGATCACACTTTCAGCAACAGTTTTTACAAAGCAGCTTTATGAACATCCAGATCTAGACTCCTGATGAGTGAGCAATGGCAAGGAAACGCATTAGAAAGAATTCTTGTGTGAAATCAAGACTTCAATTTTATATAGAGAAAAATAACCTGCTCATGTTATTGAGTAGCGCACATCGTAATTATAAGGATGTGCAAACCCATGAACTGCGGGTGATGGGGGGGGGGGGGGTGGGAGAGAAATAACTTTTCTGACTGTACGTGTTATGAAAAGCAAACCATTAAAAGTCCATTTAAAAGGCGACATAAAAGCAGCGCTTTAATTTGGAAAGAAACATAAGACCAGGCATTAGCCTTAACCCACAAACACACCCACAAAACCCACAAAGCCTTTAAGGCTTCTCTGCTCTTACTGTTTGGTCTTGGAAGAAAAGCTGTGTATCGTGAGAGTTGTCATTTTCTGTGCATGATTTGGTGAAACAGTTAAATAGCTTTTGGGGGCACAGAAGCATAGAAGATTAGCAGCAGAAGCAAAGCTGAGGTTTTCTTGCTACACACAGGCTTAAAGCTCTAGACGCCAGTCACACTTGAACCAACTCTGCAAACGTGAATTTTTACACAGATGAGCTGGGCTACAAACCCAGCATACATCAAGCATATATATATATATATAGCACAAATAGTACAAAAAAACAGTTGTTTTTTTTTTTGTTGTTGTTTTTGTTTTTTAAACAAAGGCTAGATTTGTATAAACTAGGTTATGGGGCTATGCTTCAGGGATTGCAGTATTAGGCATTGTTTTCTGCACAATTCTATGCTTTCACTCAGCATGCCATCTTAAGGTCAGAAAGAATGAAAGAAACCCTAAGCTCATCTCTGTGTGAAGTCGGTGGCTTTCATGTTCACTTGAAACCTCATGATGAGTGGAGTAAAGGTCATGACTCCAACGGCATGAATTAAACGTACTAATGGCGTTTTAAAAAAACGAGTACAAACACTCAAGATAGTAAATTAAAAAAGAAAACAAAGCATACATTAGCAGTGTGCTTCTCTGTAGTTCATATTTAAATATCAGCTTTGCCACAAAGACCAGACCAGAAGAAGGAGTGGGCTAAAAGTCTTTAGAAGCCTCCATAAATTATTAAATGTTACAGCTGGCTCCACGCACCCTACGCGAAGGGCATATGTGTGTGTGTGTACGCTCGTGTGTGTGTGTGTGTGTGTGTGTGTGTATGGGAGGAGATGTGTAGAAGTACGAGGATGCATCCAGAAGCTGAAGTGCAACATCTCATCTCAGCAGCTGCTCTCTCAAGGGCAACGCCACGGTCATACATTTAATGTCCTTTTGAGTGAAAGTGAACAAGTAGGAGTTTATTATTTTGTTCATTTGTTGTGTGCAGTCTTTACATTCCCGGAATAGGCAATATATTAATGACTACGCATACAGAAATACTGTCCTCTAATATACTGATAATGGAGCTGCAGAAAACGCCAACGCCACAATGCTTAGTTATTTTCTGTGAACATTATGACCATGAGCTACCAGATGTTCCAGTTTTCTTCAAATATTTTGATACATTTTGGCGCGTGAGGTGAGAGATATGACGAAAATATCATTTCATGATTCTTGAAGACATTTCTACGACACACAATCTCAGTCCATACAGGATTTCAGAGTTTTTTTCTGATTGTTGAGGCTAAAAATGCTTGATTTTGCTGTGGCTTTTTCCCCAAAAAATCTGCAATTTTTTTGTTTGCCTTTTTTGCAGAAAAATACTTAAATCGGTGAAATTCCACGGTCTTTCACGGTGATGCTTGTTGGTAAATGAGACCTTTTAGCTGTACCCGTGTTTGACGAACGTGAATTCAAGAGGGCTTTGATTGAATGTGCGTTGTGGTGACGTCACATGACGCACCTTGGCCCAAATCTGCGGTAATTTAGAAAAATTGCAATCTCCTCTGACTATTGTGGAGTTTGTTTGATTTTAAATCCTGGATGGACTGACTATATGCATCCTGATATATAGGTTTGCTCACAAAATGCCAATACAATACAGTAACTAAAAATGATTTAAGGATTTATATATATAATGTCTACAAAAATATTTAGACTTTTTTTTATACTTTCTATTAATTTTTTTTTTATAACAGTGAAAAGTCCAAAAAAAAAACATCTATAAAATTAACATTTAAAAACTGTAAAGATTAAGTGCAATTATTATTATTATTTACATCAAATCAGCTGCTTCCAGTCTTTTTTATTACAAAAAGATATCTCAGAAAAGCTTACCGTAATATAATTTATCACAGTATTGATATTATATTGTCATATTGCCCAGCCCTAGTGGTATATAATAAAATATATATATATATATATATATATATATATATATTACATTATATTCAAATCAATGCAGGCTGACGCAACCCATATTCAGCAGTTTATATTAACATACAGTCAGAATGCTAATGGTAAAGTCCATATCATGCAGCCCTAGTTCCCACCCCAATGCCACTATAAGTGCCACAACACGTTATATAAAGATTACAGCATCATTTCTAGAATGATTTATGTTTTGTGGTACTCTTCTGGACTCCAATCGAGGCAAAAATGTATTTGATGAAATCACAAGATTGAAAACACATTAAATAAATGTCCATTTCCACATTTATTTATTGCTGTCTCTTGCAGTAAAAGTAACTACGACTGTCCGCAATGTGTGAACACACACAGACACACACACACAGACACACACACAGACAGACACACACAGACAGACACAGACAGACACAGACAGACACACACAGACAGACACATTGTGAGGACGTGGTTATTAAGAATACAGACTTGCTCTCGGGCAAACAGACATAATTGCTGATGAAGCGTTTTCAATAAAGACGGTGATCACCTCTGTACCTTTCAGCACACAACCAAAATCTCCCTAAACTCCCTCCCTGTACTCTTTAATTAAATACAGCTGAGTGAATCGCACGTCTTCGAGCCATCATACAAACCAGATCTGCTGTTTATTTTTTATGAATGAGACAATAGTGAGGCATAATTCATAGTCTCCATCACAATGAGTCATCCAACACAACAGGAAGAGATATGTTAATTAATAACACGATGTACAACCACCAAAAGCTGTTATGGTCATTAACAGAACATCATTTTAAGGTTTCAATTACGACATGACATTGAAGATGAACGAGATGCAGTCAGAGGTCCTATTTTTCTAGTTGCCATAATCTCTGCAAGACCGCAATGTCATCAGTGTGTGAAGGCCACAGGAATGTGTGAAATGTCCTAGTGTGAGGCACAGAGCAAAATGATGTCTAGCACCGGTCCCTAAAGAGGCATTGTACGCATTCACTCAGAAAATTCACTCTGTAAAATCAACTCCAAAATGTCAGGGCTACTGTAAATGAAAGCTACGCAATAATGATAATGAGTCTTTATTGGTCACGTATACATTACAGCATAGTGAAATTCTTTTCTTCGCATACCCCAGCATATTAGGAAGTTGGGGTCAGAGCGCAGGGTCAACCATGATACAGCGCCCCTGGAGCAGAGAGGGTTAAGGGACTTGCTCAAGGGCCCAACAGTGGCAGCTTGGCAGTGCTGGGGCTTGAACCCCCAATCTTCCGATCAGTAACCCAGAGCCTTAACCGCCAAACCACCACTGCCCCCCCACAACAAGATGTTAATATTACAATACACGGCATCACATTTTCTGAAAGTATCGATAGGACATCATCTAACACTGACCATAGGTACTCACAATAATAAGGATGTTAAGATTGTTTAAGAATAAATTTTTTGGTCAAAAATAATTAAAAGAGGCTCCCAAATGGTGCAACAGAAAAGTGTTTATCTTACCATCAGGAGCTCACAAGTTCCGTGACCATTAGGTAGAGGAAGCACAATTGACCGTGCTCTCGGTGTGGGAGGAGTCTCTCTCCCCTGTTAATCACATCACAGTGACACTAACCGATTGTGGGCGTCAGTGAGCTCATGTATGTGGAAGTGGGTAGATAGCATGTTCCTCTGAGTGTTGATCTGCCCTATGACACATCAGTTTGAAAAGATGCATTTAGATGCTTTCACGTGTCTCGGAGGAAGCACGTGTTAGCCTTCACTCCCCCTGGCTGGTTGCTGATGTGTGATAAGGGAAGGCTGGCTTGGAGGTGGGAATTGCCATGTGACCAAATTGGCAAGAAAATTGGGGGAAAAAATTAAAGGCACAGTTTTAAAATGCTTTTTGCACTTCCTGGACTTGTGCAGGGTAACTGGACCCAATCATACCGTCCATACATCTACATCAGCATTTCTCCCACAATGCAGAGCTTCATCAACAAAGTGTCTATGTGGAGTCATATTATTCACTTCACACATATGAGGGGGTGTGGAAACAAAACAACTAAAGATCAGTCCCTCCACAAATTTGCGAGTTTTGCGTTTCGCAGAAATTAATGTAAAATCAAGGAGCTCGCAATTTTTCTAAATTACCGTGGATTTTCAACAGCTTTAGGCCAGGATGTATGATGTGACATTATCACGATTCACCATGTGACCTCATCACAACGTGCATTCAGGCAAAGCTTGTGCGTTGAACATGAGTACAGCTAAAAGATCTCATTTACCAACAAACATCACGGCGAATGACCGTGCAAAACTATCTTGTGCAGTTGCGATTTCACCAATTCAAGTAGTTTTCTGAAAAAAAAAAAAAAGGCCAAAAATTCACAAACTGCATGGCAAAAATTTTGAAAAAAGCTGCAGAAAAATCAAGAATCTTTGGCCACAACAATCACACACAAAAAAAAACCCTCAGTGAAATCCTGTATGAACTGAAAGACAGCTAGAAGTAGAAATATTTCTGTTGCTCAGATTGATGCTCAAATAATGATACTGCACATCTCAAACTGCAACAAAAACAACTTAGTAAAAATGCATCCTGTCCTCTCATTGCAAACCTGTGAAGTCCTGATCGCCTGATCCTGATCTAAACCACACAATTATCTAAATAAGGCATTAAAACTTTCTATATTACACTGGAATTATGTGTGGTAGGTAGAGAAATGATCATGCAAACCCTGCCTGAGAAAAACGATCCATTCTATATCCATGTGTGGCTGTATTAATGAGACTTTTATTTGTGTGTGTGCAGCTGGGATAGAGCGACAGCTGCATTAATTCCACTCCTCCACCTGTGACTGTCAGGAGACAACAGAGGGCTAAATGTCACTCGGGTTTGTTTGCCTTTGTGCTGTGTGGTGACGTGCCATGAGGCAGTGTGACGCCTCAGTAAACACTGCAACACTCCAGCAGCTTGTGTGTGACCCAACAGCCCTGTCTGAAATGCCCTGCATTTCTAGAGCCTGTGTGTGCCTCAGACATTGATGGATGAAGAAGATGCCACTAAATGTGGCTGTCTCTCTCTGATGGAACACAAAGATGAATATGTAGTCATGTCCTGATGTCTTGACCTTGAGTATGGACAAACAAAACTTTCTAGGAGAGCAAAACTCTCTCTCTCTCGCTCTCGCTCTCTCTCTCTCACACAGACATCATGTCCTTCTTTTGATCTCTTTGCTAATTGCAATTTAAATCATTTTGCCATTGAAGTGAAGGTCAGTGGCCTCATACAGGATGAAATGATTGAACGAGATAAATGGGGGCCTTGAATTACATATTGAATTTTATATATAAACACACACACATTAGTGCATTAGTGTAGAAACACACCTTCTTACTTGAACTTCATCCAGTACATTAAACCAGCTGAGTCAAAATAACTCCAAAAGGACAAGCATAAATGCTGTACCGCCATCAACACAGCATGGAAAGCATTTAATTGATTCTTAGACACATTGCAATTCTTTCTTGAATCAATGCATGAAAATCCATAATCTGATTTCTATACAGGTGCATAAATAAACATTTTACCTAAAACAACACAGGCATTTCTGGTAGAAAATAAACTTTAACAGCCAGGGTGTTCACTGCATTCAGATCATAATCACTGAAAAAGTTTTGATATACAAATATACAGGTGACCTTCAAATGCCTTCTGATTCACTCTATATGCTCACTACAAAATGGCGATAGAAGTTACCCAGTGCACTACAGGCCCAAAAGAATGCTGACAGATTCAGTCACAGAAAAGGCAGGGCTGCAATAATAAATCTGAATGTTGTGTTTGAATGAACTGTGATTGAATTGAAATGTGAATACCAGAATATTATAAATTATACGGACGGCAGTAATGGTAACACATTCGACGTAATGTTAGATATGATAATATTCGTTATACTCAATTGTTTATTTTCAGTAAGTGCTTTACCCTGGTCAAAGAGGGTCCAGAGCTAATCCTGGGAACACCGGGTGTGTGGAGGGAATAAAGCCTGGATGGTACGCCAGTCCCTTGTAGGGTACCATACACACACATTCATACCTATGGACAATTTAGCATTGGCAATTTACCTACTGGCACGTTTTCGGTAAAGGAAATTGGAGATGAAGAGGACAACTGATGTACCTTTAAAGCTTTAATCTGCAAAGGTAAACCATATGTACTTTCTCAGGTAAAAGATAGTACTCAACCTTTTGAGATACACAAAGAATCTGCTTGTAATCACATGATGGCATCCTAAATCTAACCACATCAAATTGTGAGGTCCCTAGAGATTTACACCTCTATTAAAATATCTAATAAAATGACAACCTGGTCAAGCTGGCAGTTTACTACACACTACATAAGATTGACCAAATAAACTGGTGAATCAATGTGAATATGTATCCGATTACTCATTTATTAGCATTCCAACCACAGGTAATTCAGGTGTACAAAGCCAGATGCCTCATTAATGATTTCAGCAATATAAAAGCTCCACTGAATAAACCTCTTCTTTCATTCCCACTCCTCCCAAGAAATCACATGACCCCGGGACACTCGGCCCTTTCAGACCTGCTTTGGCAATAACTAGCCAAGTTGTGCTGCAGAAGCATGTATGGGTGTTCAGTTACTACCTCTGTTGCACAGAAGCCACTTAGAATAAAAGCAGAAACCATTGGGATTGTGAGCCTACTTCTCCAAAATGAATTTTCAATTTATCTGATAGTAAATTAAAGGTCAGCAGCCTCATTAAGGTTGATGAGATTAACTGAGGTGAATGACAGCCAATAAACTTTATAAACTTTATCCAATACATGTGCCTAAGTGTTTACGGCAGTTGCAGATTATCACTAGTTTAGACATCCCCATGGCGCATTTGACAGTTATTGCACACTTTCCTGGCCATGAGCGTCAGACTCTTGAAGGGTGCAATTTCTCTGACTCCTCATACTTCCATGTATATACACATACCGAGTCAAATGCCTCAAACAGGCAATCAAACCTTTAAACACAGTGACAGAGCAAGATTTACTTGGGCCACTGGATTGAAAAAGGTTCATAGCTTTGATTGAAGAGGTTAGGGGTGAGTAAAGGCAATGCTTTATGGTTACTTGGTTTAAATGTCAGTCACATGGCTTTTTCCTGTAAAAAGCCTTTCCTGGCCATGTTTAAAGAAAAAAAAAAAGAGCTCTCAAGTGGGGTTTAGTACAAGCACTTGCTCTGTTATTGTGAGACTGGAATCCATGGCTGGGAGACCATAAAAAGCATGAAAGTAAACAGGCCCTGCTCTCTGGGTGGTTAGGAAGGGATTCTTCACCCCCTTGTCAAACAGTGATACTAGTCAGTTGTAGACATGTTAGCTCATCTATACAGAGGAAGGCACTTAGCACGCTTCTCTGTATGTGTGCAGTTGCTCTATGATCGAATTTGAGAAGGTGTAAGAATCCTGCGTCTCAGTGGAAACTTGTCATCCCTCAAACTCTCAGACTGGTAGCTGCTGTGTGATCAGGTAAGAATTAAATTAGGAGAAAATAGAGTAGAAAACTGGTAACATTTGGTGAATATGTGGAGAATCATTTCTCAAATTAGTTTGTGTGTGTGAGATGGAGGAGGGAATGATCAGTGACATCACACTGTAATCAGTCACAGGCCTCTCTCTCCTAATAAAGGGAGGTATTTCATCATCATGGTGAAAAGCTCTAATTGTAGGACTCCGATGCCACATAACAGTCTCTGCAAGGATGCTGTTGTTTTTTTTTTGTTTTTTTTTGCATGCTACAGTTATACTTGCCTGTGTTAAACCACTAGAAATACATCACTTCAAATGCATTGACCATTTTTACTCTTCAGATTCAGGTTAAAGTCTTACTGGACCATAGATAATTCTTCAATTCTTCACCCATTTTTGCCCTCTTTCAATACAAATTCATGGAAATCATTTGAGCTCTGAGTATCCAGACACACCTGCCTCTTCTTACACGTCTGTCAGGGATGTTCCACTTACCATTTAGCCCGGATGTCACATTTGTATGGCGGAAAATGGAGAGACAAGCATTTTAGACGAGTGCTGGAGGGAATTGCTCGCTTGGCGCAAGGTATGCCTCATTTCTCTTCACTACTGCCATTACGCCATCTGTCCTAACAGATAGGGAGTGGAGGAATGGAGGGAGGGGCTCTGACAGAGACGCACGACTCGAACCCTTTATACGGGCCTGGTCTCTGGCACCATCTTAAATGAAAATAAATGGAGCTGCAGCCCAAAAACATCACCTATGGCAGGATTACATCTACAGCTTTTCCTCTTTTGCTCACTAGCTGCTTGAGAAACTGTTTGAATCTATTACAGCTCATTAGTGGTCGGAATAAGGATCATTTCCACCACAAAATGTCTCAAAGGAATATTCTGGTGATGGAAAACTGTGTAGATCTTTCACTTTATATACACTGCATCAGTTATTTATATCCAGCTTTGTAATGTGGATGATTAGAGTGATTTGTTCTGTCCTAATTTGATTAGCCTGGGCTGGGCTGCAAACAAAGTGTCGTGAGTAATATCTCATCCCTCATTTAAACATTAAATAAAAGATGTGCTTTATTGCTCATGCAAAAAACATGTGCCTAGATTCCCTCCCACACCAGCTGTAATGTTTTATTAGATGTATAGCACGCTGAATGCCAATACCATTTAGAACATGTCTGCTGACTCTCATTGTAGGGAAACACCCAATTAACCCGTCTCCCTGTCCTTATATAGCCATGATTCATATTTATCCAGTACCATTAGCTGAATATCTCTGCAGAGAACAGCTACAGTCCATTACAAACATGGCTCCTGGAAGGTTTAAGCCATTCAGTGCATCAAAGAGGAATTCTACCAAGTAATATTTTTTTCTGAATTTAAGTTACTACATTTTTTAGAATTATCACAAATTTTAGAACGTCATAAAACATCTAGAGGACACCTGCAGCTTTACTGCTGTTTTTGGAAAAAAAAATCTCTGCTTTGAAGATGTTGGTGCTCCAAACACAAACACAGTGGGAGATAGGGGAGACTATGCCACCCCCTACCCCTTGACAATGTGGCAAATTTTGCCCTCCTGGACTCCCAGCCATGGATGGCTGTGGCATTGCTGGGAATCAAACTCATGATCTCCGGACAAAAGCTTTTCTGTTGCGCACTCAGGAGCTGGAATTCCCCTTTAAAAAAAGCGCAACGTGGCAGTCTCAAACCATAACTGTCTTGCGTTGATAAGTCAATTAGAAATGTTGATACGTCACATTCAAATCTGGTTCCACAATCAATACCATCAACTAATTAGTGCGGGTAGAATAAAGCTTTCCAATTCACAGAGTGTGAAAGTAACGATGAACAACTGAGAAAGTCAATGAGCAGATTGATGATGATTTTGATTTGTATCAGGCTCGGGGTGCCAACATGACTGGCATTAAAACAATTAAGACCAGCTTTACATTTGATTTTTATCTCACAACGCCCACTCTGTGACGAGCAGACAGGATTAGGACTTTTGCTTCAGGAAAACGGGGCGTGCTTTGTATTCCCTGGTTTGCTTTCAAGAGGAGATTACAATGTTCTGAGACATGAGCAGCTGACATGGCGATGCTGGTAGCACTCATCCGGTAACAGTTTGGTGCTTCCACTAGCAGTAGCTGGATATATCCAAGGAATATCACATCAAGCAGTCATGTATAACAACTCTATGTGCTAGAAACCTGTAAAACCGACCCAGAAACTATGATGAACAACTATAACAGACACCTGACCATCACATCCCTATGTGGGCCTTCCCCAAGCTGCTGCCACAAAGTTGGAAGATTCGAAGACTCGAGATTCACCAAGGTTGGAGTGGAGGAACTTGAGTGGCCTGAACCGAGCCACGACTCCAATCCCACTGAAGAGCTTTGGGATGAACTGGAATGCTGACTGCACCCTCCTCACCCATCATCAGCTCCTGACCTCACTAATGCTCTCGTGGCTGAATAAGCACATCCTCACATCCATGCAACACCATCTAGTGGAAAGCCTTCCCAGAAGAATGGAGATAATTATAACAGTAAAGGGGGATTAAAGCTGAAATGTGATGTCCAAAAAACACATAGGGGTGTGATGGTCAGATGTCCACAAACTTTTCAATCTAAGGCCAACAAATGTCTGGATATACATTATTTGGTCCCCGGTCCAGCAATGAAATGTATTATACAGAGTGTATTTAAGACTAAAGTCCTCCACTCACCACATGATGAGTACACTGACAAACTACAGCACATTTGCCAGAGATTTGATCTGCCTGATTAACTCTGCTCATAATTTGCAGTATGTGGAGCAGGAGAGCAGTTTCTGATTTTTTTTTTCATGCACACACGTGGTGCAACACCACAAAGTGAGCAAGTGCTGACAGGGGTAACAGCAGGAAACCCAGTTTTTTGGCACTGTTCACTACCCACTCTCCTACACTATATCTGCAGTATTAGCACACTTTGCTTAAGACAAATGATAAATACGAAAGGAGAGAGAAATAGAAAGAAGTTCAATAGATCCACTAACTTTCTATAAAAAGCATTTGCAGGGTAACAGAGATGGATGAACAATCCCGATCCTCCCACACACACACTGCTGCTTGCTACTGCTGGGAAAACAGCTTTGTCCATATCCCAAGCTCAACCCCACAAACAGCGCTACGACTAAAGTAGGAAGATGACTGCTGTGTCTCGTAGAAAAGCCCACTATATTTCACTTCCAGCCAAGGCATGCTACAATCCCACATTTATTCACATTATTCTTATGAGGAAGTAAGAGGCCCGGTCCGTTCTCTCTACGCTTTTCATGTGGCTGACACACACAGCTGGACTCAAATCAGCATGCACAGCTTAAAGGCTCAGTGATTTCTGAGAAAAGCTGAAATACATAAATGTCCTTTTAGAATGTCAAAACAACAATAAGAGAGTCAGCGCTGCCAAAACAGAGCTCATCTCTCAGAACGTGTAAAATTAATAGCAAAGTCAATACAGTGTGTATGTTCAGGGTCACAGATATGGGCATTTTCACGGAGCTGCTGCGACAGTGCAAAGACGATCTCTCTCATGATACACAGCTCTCAGTCTCTGTGCATCTCACACGCAGAGAAAACTGAACCGTCCAATGAATCTGGAATCTGAATCTTAGCTTTGGCAGAAGCCTTCACATGGTGTTTTACAATGATTTACTGGTACAGTCTGTGATTTCGGTAAAACCCAAAATCCAAACAAATGTCCAAACAATGTCCAGATGCTACTACAAGAGTGGGAGATTTCTGAATTGACATGCAACATGATTGAAAGGCAACAAGAGGCACGTCCAGTGTCCTGATTGGTTTGGTGTTGGTGGGCCACACCATTTGGTTTTCCTCTCCTTCTTACAGAACCTGAGGAACTACAAAGAGTTGAGTTTTTGCTCTGAGCAGATATTTTATTGAATCTGCCAGAAGGTGTGGAGAACTTCAAAAAACATTGCAAAAATGTTGACTTGAAATTTCTGACCATACCTGTAAGAGTGCTCTCAAATATGCAGCATTAATGTAACAATGTGGTTTGTTTTGACAGATGGGAACACAGCAATCACACTTGGACCAAAACAACTGATCTGAGAGTCTGAGTCTTAGCCAGGTCTTGTTCTGGTTCTAAATGAATTCTAGGGTGGTTTGATTGCAGCGAGAAAGCGATTCAACCCTGAATCAACTCAACTGCGTAAAGTGAACCAAAATTGCCATGTACTATGGGATGCAGGCAGCATTTTTTGTAGATGCAAGCTGCTAAACTGACCCGTGAGGTGCAACATTTAGTGTTGGCTCTGTATTCTCCGTGATTGGGTGATTTTTTCTGATTCCTAACCACAGTTGGCAAAGGTTGGTTGACCTTTTTCTGAAAAATGAATGGAAGAGTTTTACAACTACAGTTTCAGCCTTAAACATTCCTGATTCAAACACAGACTGATAGGTGTAAAAATACCCTATCAGTAAGCTCGGTATTTAAACTAAACAGTATTTAGGAGTCCCATTAAAACTCCAAAAAGCAGATAAGGGCAACATCTTCAAACTGATTAAAGCCTTTTCAACATAGGGTGTGTGAATCATGTAGACATTCTTGAGTTTGAGACCGTTAGTGTTGTTCTACAGTGTGCTGGTTCGATTTCAGACACATCCGCCAACCTTAAGGGCCTGCCCTTTTAAGCTCACCTCACAGTGCAGCTATGGTCAATACAAATTCAATAAGCATACATTTTCTACTTTCAGATCTCTGCCTTAATTGCATCTCCTTGTCCTTGACTCTATGGATTAATGCAACACATCAATGACACATTAATATACATTACAAGAGTTCAGGCTCTGCTGGGATTGAAGTTGGATGAAGATTTTATCGCTTCTTGTCAGCTTTCACTGGAGCACTAATTTTTATTTTTTTCCTCTGCAGATATCATTCTTTACAGAACAAAGGCTGAGACATTTAAGAAAAGGAGGTGTTTTGGTGCTGCAGTGCAGTTATAAATAAATATAATGGTTACCCTGTGCATGAATAACCTCGTCAATAATCCAGGCACAGCGAGACTCTACATGGCATATAAGCAATAAGAACGCAGCAATAAGCAATCTACTGAATAATCCTATTATAGTTAGGACAACAGACTACACATTTTCTTACCACATTCGTTTGTCCCAAGTGGAGTTTGTTAGCCTGGATATAACAATATTAAATAATATAAAGTAATAAAGTCTCCATATACCCATATATCAAATCGGCTGTTCCCTTGGTGGTAGAGTTTGAAAGGTGAGTCAAGCGAGTTATGTTGCTGAATGGGGAATTTCTCATTCTAGGTATTAACTTTGTTCAACTCATCATGCAGGTACATTGCTGAGGGCAAAAATAACGTCGCCTTATTAATACCAAAAGAACAAAAGTTTCCGACAAGGGTCAATTCAATCTTTCCAATTTGCAAGTCTGAGCACTGAGTGTGCACATTTGATACAACGCAGCACACCAACTTCAACAGAGAATACAATGCACAGAGATTTACTTTCTCAATAAAAACAATATACGGCTGACACTTGAAGATTAGATCACCTCGTACTGTTGTAACTGTTGTGACCGTTAAAATGGCTAAGGCGTTTAGAACGTGGTGTTTTTAGGGAACATGGCTGGGAAACTGTAATGAGAGGCATTGCACTCTTCAAATTGAAATGCTAATACGAGCTCCGAGCAAGCATCAATTGCAAAATGACTCTGGGCTCATTTTCAAAGAGAGGAGTGCAAACATTGGCATCCTTTAAAAGCTATTAGACAAGTTCAGAGTCTTTGAACAGGCATGAAACATCAAACCGATTACCTTAAGGTCAGAAATGTATTTTGACTGAACAAAAATGCTCTTCACTCCTTTTGTCACTGGTGATAATTACTGTGTCCTAGAGGCAAATTGAACCCTTACACCATACCGCATACTATTGTTCAGGAATTTACTCTGCAAAGCTTTTTCTTTTTAACGTGAGAGTTCTGTTAAAACTACAGATTACTTTCATCTGGTGTTCAAACAGAAATGACATTCCACAGAAATGGCCTGAATATAGACAACTACGCTTCTTTGAGGCAAATGGCTTAGTAAATATTAAGGGGAATATGTGCCGGAATGTGTTACAGTGCTAACCCGGATAAATTTCAGCTCTGTCAAGACAAGGGGTTTGGATATCACTCTCCAACCATGCTGATCGGACCCAATCAGACACCACTCCAATCGATTCCAGACATCACTGAAACGGGAAACCAAGATGGCTGATCTTCTACAATTATGGCCTACTTTTCTCTCAGTCAATAATGCACTATACATTTTTAATGAAATACATCACTATGATGGCTGAACTGGAGAAAATTTAAAAACACGCAATGAAAAGATTCTTCTTTGTATGGACGGTCTAAAGTTATTGTATCTTCACATCCTGATTACCATAATATATCTGTATGGATTTTTTTCTTTCTTTTTTTACAATTTAATTAGCATATCAAATACATCTTGCAGCCTTTGGTATACAATTACACCATGGGAAATATAGCTCGATTCAGGTCCAATGTTGCAGAGCATGCACCTATGATGACATAGGACACCTATGCAACATGATGACAAAGATTTTCCATGTCACAAAAAGTGTACACTTAGGCCACGTGGTCAAACCTGGCAAGCTTAACTCTGACATGATTCATAATCCATCCATCCATTTTCTATACTGCTTATCCTACACAGGTTCTCAGGAAGCCTGGAGCCAGGGAACTCGGGGCACAAGGCGGGGGACACCCTGAACGGGCTGCCAACCCAACACAGGGCACAATCACACACACACGCAACACGGACAATCTGGAAATGCCAGTCACTTTGGACCGGGGGAGGAAACCAGAGCACCAGAGCACCCAGAGGCAACCCCCAAAGCAGGGGAAGACACACAGAGTGCAAAGGCAGGATTCGAACCCCCAACCCAGGAGGTGCGAGGCAAATGTGCTAACCACTAAGCCAATAGCTCCTTAATATAGCTCCTAAATATAGCTCCTAAATGATCTCAGGATTAACTGACAGAAGTGTGGAAATGGCCTTGCACAGAAGGAATAAACTGAGCCACTGTAACAGAGGATCTGGAGTCCTACTTAGCACTGTTTATAATTAGAATCTCATAAATCTCATAATTCTCATAATAAAATGTTACACATGTATGACATGTAACATACTAAACAGACTAGACACTTACACAGACTATTTAACAAATATTGAAGAAAATAGACAATTAACTAAGAGAAAGTTTAAATAAAAATAGAATAATATAATAAAAATTATGTATAAAGAAGCAACTGTGACAAAAAGATGAAGAAGTAAAACTATATACATGAGGGTCTGAGGAAACAGAATAATATAACTAGATCCAGATCTAAAAGTATGTTCACACATGCAGCGATTTTATCACTGCAAGTCACCAGCAGGCGTTCCTACTACTGGCATTTTATTTTAAATCCACCACACAAGTCATCATGAATAAGCTGATACTACAGAAACAATAATGTATTAGAATGAGAGCATTAATTTAAACCTGTGATTTGCCTTGCAGCCGGAACTACTTTCAGAGATGCTGCTATAGAAAATTAATCAACACTTTTTGACCAATCAGAATCCAGAATTCAACAGGACTGTGGTGTGTTTTAACCCCATCTTGTTCCCTGTTCATGTTTATATTTGTAAATGTCGCTGAACTTTTCATATTTGTTTTACAGCAGCACCACTGTTCTTCTGGCACTGTATTAGTAAATATTGTGATACATAGCACACAATGTCAAAATGCCTACAAATATCACAATTTGATATATTAAAATCATATTGTGATATTTGCAGGTAGTTTACTAACACAGTGCACAGATGTGCATCTAAAAAAAAAACCCAGAATATCGTGGAAAAGTTTTTTCCCCCTGTAATTTAATTCAAAAAGTGGAACTTTCATAAATACTAGATTCATTACACATAAAGTGAAATAAAATCCAGTATCTCAAAATATTAGAATAAAGAATTTATAATACAGAAATGTCGACCTTCTGAAAAGTATGTTAACTTTTGCACTCAACACTTGGTCGGGGCTTTAATCCTTTTGCATGAATTACTGCATCAATGAAGTGTGGCATGGAGGCAATCAGCCTGTGGCACGGCTGAGGTGTTCTGGAAGCCCAGGTTGCTTTGATAGCGGCCTTCAGCTCGTCTGTATTGTTGGGTCTGGTGTCTCTCATAGATTCTCTATGGGGTTCAGGTCAGGCGAGTTGGCTGGTCACTCAAGCACAGTAATACCATGATCAGAAAACCAGTTACTAGTAGTTTTGCACTGTGGGCAGGTGCCAAGTCCTGCTGGAAAAGGAAATCAGCATCTCCATAAAGCTGGTCAGCAGATGGAAACATGAAGTGCTCTAAAATCTCCTGTTAGACACTGCATTGACTCTTGACTTGAGAAAACACAGTGGATCAACACCAGCAGATGACATGACGCCCCAAATCATCACTGACTGTGGAAACTTCACACTGGACTTAAAGCAACTTGGATTCTGCTCTCTCCACTCTTCCTCCAGACTCTGGGACCTTGATTTCCAAATGATTGTGGTTGTGTGTACTGAACCAGACAGAGATTAAAGACTCAGGAAACCTTTCCAGGTGTTTTGAGTTAATTATCTGATTAGCGCTCTTCTCAGGTCGACATTTCTGTATTATAAATTCTTTATTCTAATATTTTGAGATACTGGATTGTTGATTTCCATGAGCTGTAAGACATAATCATCAAGATTAAACCAAAAAAAAAGGCTTGAAATATTCCACTTTGTGTAATGAATCTACAATATATGAAAGTTCCACTTTTTGAATTAAACTGCAGAAACAATTTTACTTTCCCACAGTGTTCAAATTTTCTGAGACACACCGATATACACACATATACACACATTAACCCTTCCCTAGCTTGAGCCATATTTCTTCATGGATAGGATATTAGTACTGCTAGCCTACATGTCAACATATCTTATATATATTATATTTATATATATTTATATTTATATATATATATATATATATAATATATATATATACACACACACACACACACACATACACACACATACACACACACACACAGTATACACAACGGCGTATTGCAAAACAAGTCAACATTTTGTTCAAGTGTAAACTTTAAATTCCCGAAAACGTGTCGGCGACATACAGAGGACCAGAACACGTATCCCGTTCACGCCGCTTCATCAGTGGCTTCTTCAACAGCTTATTTCCTCAGAAGTAGTGAAACAGTAACATTCCGCCACCTTCACTAACGCTAGCTACTGTTCCACACACTCGCACTGTGAAGTGGGTTTTAACGATACGCGGTGTGGAAGTTAGGAACATTAAACGCAACAGAAGTGCAGCAGCAGTGCAGAAGTGTGCAGTCATTAAGTGACACTTTTCTCGCGACAGTGCAGAAGTTTTGTCGCTACGGCGCGTTTAAAGCCCGTGTGGCCTGCGTCGCGTTACCGCTGAAACTCACCGACCGAGCTGGTGCCCGTTCCCGACCCGAGCAGGAGGTACCAGACCCACATCCTACTTTCTGTTCCGGCCGGCCCGTGCTTCACCCCTCCGCGGGCCAAACACCTCGGGGTGGTTTTTAAAAGTTCCTCGGTTTCCAACAGTGTCTCGGATATTCGCGGGTATTGCAGTTTCTTCGTTTTTTCCCCGTGAAGGGTAAGTTTAGTTCAGCGGGTAGGAGGGGGCTGTCTCAGTGCCCAGCCGCGCGAGCAGGGCCGGAGACAGGGGGCGCGGGGTGGAACCGGGAGTGGGAGGAGCTTAGGGAAAGGGACTGGGTGGTGAGATCGGATTCCCATCATAGAGTCATACAGCATCTAATATACATACAGATATACATTATCTATCTATATATCTATCTATCTATCTCTCTCTCTATATATATATAGGTCTCTCTCTCTCTCGCGCTCTCTCTCTCTCTCTCTATCTATCTATCCAGGTCTCTCTCTATCTATCTATCTATCTATCTATATAGGTCTGTCTCTCTCTCTCTCTCTATCTAGGGCTCTCTCTCTCTCTCTCTATCTATCTATCCAGGTCTCTCTCTCTCTCTCTCTCTCTCTCTCTCTATCTATCTATCCAGGTCTCTCTCTATCTATCTATCTATCTATCTATATAGGTCTGTCTCTCTCTCTCTCTCTATCTAGAGCTCTCTCTCTCTCTATCTATCTATCTATCTATCTAGGTCTCTCTCTCTCTCTCTCTAGGTCTCTCTCTCTCTCTCTCTAGGTCTCTCTCTCTCTCTCTATCTATCTATCCAGGTCTCTCTCTCTCTCTCTATCTATCTAGGTCTCTCTCTCTCTCTCTCTCTCTCTCTCTCTCTCTATCTATCTATCTAGGTCTCTCTCTATCTCTCTCTCTCTATCTATCTATCTATCTATCTATCCAGGTCTCTCTCTCTCTCTCTCTCTCTCTCTATCTATCTATCTATCTATCTATCTATCTAGGTCTCTCTCTCTCTCTCTCTATCTATCTATCTAGGTCTCTCTCTCTCTCTCTCTCTCTCTCTATCTACCTATCTATCTATCCAGGTCTCTCTCTCTCTCTCTCTCTCTCTCTCTCTAGGTCTCTCTCTCTCTCTATCTATCTATCTATCCAGGTCTCTCTCTCTCTCTCTCTCTCTATCTATCTATCTATCTATCTAGGTCTCTCTCTCTCTCTCTCTCTATCTATCTATCTAGGTCTCTCTCTCTCTCTCTCTATCTATCTATCTAGGTCTCTATCTCTCTCTCTCTCTATCTATCTATCTATCCAGGTCTCTCTCTCTCTCTCTCTCTCTCTCTCTCTCTCTCTCTCTCTCTATATATATATATATATATATATATATATATATATATATGTATGTATGTATGTATGTATGTATATGTGAAACTCTACACAAACAAGATTGACATGGGGGCCATGGAACTGTAAGGTTCCAACGCTACACACTGCACCAGCATGCCATCCTTCCTCAGTTAATTCCTCAATTAAAATGTATTCCTTCATACATAATAGTTTACACAAGTATCCATCATTATTATTGTTATAATTATTATAAGATGAATATTAATATATTATCCAGATATCATGATTGTGCTGGAAATATTACATGGTACTGTGGCCTACATACAGTGGCAAGAAAAAGTATGTGGTGTCCTACCATAGATACCCTGCTTGTTCAATGTTTTACGTATTGTAGACTCATGAACAGAGATGTTAGCCAGTTCCAATGATGCCTTCAACTCATAGGTTGTCATACAGGGTTGTTTCTTTACCTCATTAATGAGTCTTTGTTGTGCTCTTGGTGTCAGTTTGACTGGGTGCCCAATTCTTGGTGGAGTAGCAACAGTCCCGAAGTGTCTCCATTTGTAAAATGTTTGCCTAACTGTAGACTGGTGAATTTCTAAAGTCTTTGAAACCACTTTGTGACCCTTGCCAGCTTTATGTAAATCAACAATTCTTGATCATAGATCCTCTGAAAGCTCTTTTTGGCGAGGCATGGCTCACGTAAGCATGTGCTTCTTGTGCAGAGCAAACTCCAAAAGTTTGAGGGGTTTTTATCAGTCAAAGTAGCTGTAGTCCACAGCTCCAAACTCATTTTCTTAACGAGACTCCAGGTGTGCAAAAAAAAAAAAAAAAAAAAAAAAAAAAAGGTTTTTTTGAGGTCATTAACTCAGGGGTTCACATACTTTTTCCACAAGCACTATGAGTTTTTTTTGGTTGTTCTCAATAAAGACATGAAAGATCAGAATTTATTTTGTGTTATTATTTTAGCACATCATATGTGTCAATACCCTTGACTTAGATGAAGATCAGATCACATTTTATGACAAATTTATGCAGAAAACCATGAAATTCCAAAAGGTTCACATACTTTTTCTTGCCACTGTACATTACTAGTGCTTATGCATTTTATGCCATTTAATATACAGTTTATATCAGCCTCCTAAATAGTACAACTATTTACATACAACCATGGTACAGTTTATATGTAGGCGATACAACTCATTCTCTTTTCAGTCCGATACAAAGTAATACTGAGGCTGATATTAACACTGATATTTCCGTACCAATATATCAATAGCAACCTACATACTGACATACCAAATGACTTGTACTGACAATTTATATGTACAAATGGGAAACATATTTTCCTTTTATTTGCACGGGAAACAACATTTGCTTATGTGAGATGGCTATAATATAACAATATTTCAACACATTTTGCTTGCAGCCACATGACGTACAATAACTCAAGATGCTTTTTTTTTTTTTTTTCTTTTCTTTTTTTTTTTTTTTGCCATTATCACAGAATAGGGTCCCTACATTCATTTGGTTTGTTGCCTGTAATTCTGTTTTACAGCTTTTCTATGTGAGATGGGTAGCAGGTTAAAGTGCATAAGAAGAGGTTCAGTGCTACACAATTTCAGTTTCTCAATTTCATTACAAATATTAAAGTTTCTGGTTAAGTATATCATGTATGTTATTATGTGAGAATCAATTCCCAAAAGAAAATATCAGGGGTAAAACAGTGATTTAGTAGTGATATTTAGTAGCTGCAATGTAGTACTCTAAGTCGGGTTCTTTGACATTTTTTGAAGCACATATTTCTACACATAAATAATCAACAGCTCTGTTTATTGAATGAAGTTTTTACCTCCTGCTACTCCTCTGCTCTACAAGTGGCTTCTCAACCTAGGTAAATAAAGGAAATTGACTGGAACTGCTTTATCATGGTCACGGTCAGGGTGAATTCAGAGCCTATCCTGGGAACACTGAGAGTACAGCAGGAATACACCCTGGCTGGGATGCCAGTCCATTGCAGAGCACCATGCACACTCACATTCACACAATCATTTACACCACAGAAAACATGTATTTTTTTCTATTATACAGAACATAATTAAAAAATATTATTTTACAGGCGCACAGTGGCTTAGTGGTTAGCACCGTCGCCTCACACCGCCAGGTTTTGGGGCTCGATTCCTGCCGTTTCCCTGTGTTTGCGGAGCTTGCATGTTCTCCCTCTGCTGCTGGGGTTTCCTCCGGGTACTCCGGTTTCCTCCCCCAGTCCCAAGACATGCATGGTAGGCTGATTGGCATGTCCAAAGTGTCTGTAGTGTATGAATGTGTGTATGAATGGGTATGTGAGTGTGCCCTGCGATGGATTGGTACCCCGTCCAGGGTGTACCCTGCCTTGTGCCCCATGCTCCCTGGGATAAGCTTCAGGTTCCTCATGACCCTGTAGGATAAGTGGTATAGAAAATGGATGGATGGATGGATGGATGGATATTATTTTACAATTTTTTATTTTTTCTTGTTGTATTGTTGATAACAAATAGATTGAGTAATACTAAGAAGGTGGAGGTCTAATGTCCAAAAATTTATGAGAGGGAAGGTAGTGGATGATGTCCCGGGTCACTAATGAAAGCAAGTGTTTAAGGTTTAATCATATTTTGATGGTTTGTGATGGTATGTTATGTTCTACACAGCCATAATATGATGAGCAAATGATTATCTTAATGTGGCTAAAAAGCCAATGTACGTTGGCTTTAATCACAATGAAATAATTCTTGTTGGAGGAAAATGTTGGAAATAAAAGCAGTTCATCTTCAAAAAAATGCTTTATTTCTTTCTTGTTATCTCTAAATGTTATCTCTAGACAGCTCCAAATCACATGAAAGCTTTCTTCTGATAAAGCAAAATACCTGAAGCCATATGATCTGTAGCAGCCACAGACACCTGACACCTTACATCTTATCTTTTCATGAATCTGCCTTTTCCACCTGCAAATAGTTTTGGTTTAGATGTTAACATTTAGGAAGAGCTCTTCAAACTATATTGAGGGGATTGTGGGGTCATGAATACAAGCAATTAACAACAAGTGAAGTAAATTACCTTTTCAGTAGTTCAGTGGATTCTTTTGATGTCTGAGGAATGCTAGCAATGATAAGAATGATGTTCAGAGTGCTTCATTCACTGGTTCACTCACAAAGTCGCTCGTGTTTTTAACTGCAAGGATGCAAGCCTTTCACTGCAAAGGAGTCAAATTGTATACCAAAAAAATCTGTTTTATTTTCTCTAACACAGAGGTGGTAAAAGTACTGATATTATGATATTATTAGTGTCTATTTCACTAAGAAATGACATGGGAACCATTGGCTGTCAAATGTTGGCTAGGATGAAAACATTAAAAAAGCATAAAAACAACCTTGATAAATATAAAGCGATAGTTATTAGATCTAATTCTTGCTGTTAAAGTTGAGATTTGTAAGGAATTTACCTGATGCTATCTACCTGATGCCAGAAAGTCACCTTATAATTTTACAAATATATGATTATAGATAAATGTGCTGCTGTAGTGTTTGAAGCCTAGTGAGTGGAAAGTAGAGATTTTTCTTTTGAAATGTAGCCAAAAGTATTAGGTTAAAGAAAAACTCAAGTATAGTATTTTAAATTTAACAGACTTAACCAATTAACTACACTTTACAAGTTCTTATTTTTGGCCACACACTATCTTTCCAGGGAAAATGAATTAGTGTCATTGAGATACGGTAACCCTTTACAGATCATTAGTCTCCAAATGTATACGCTAATTATTCGGCATTTGAGAATCAACATCCCCTAATATTCCTGCAGCTCTACATGGCGACATTATGTATGTAATCTGAACATCCCTACTATGTATGCCATTAAGTGCAATCTAATGGTATGTAACATCTTCCCCAGCCTTCATGTCTATAAATGGATGGAGTACACAACAAAGACTGATCTGCTCAGCATTATTACATCTCATTAAATAATGATTACCATCTATAAACAGGAGGCCTTTAGGACCTAACTGGCCTTTTCTGCAAGTGACTAATGCATTTATTGTAAGTGCTGACCATCGCACCAGCCCATTAGCTCACATTAAACCTTAATGCCAAGGTTGGTTTTCACTTTATCAGTCCAGAAGCTCTATTAGTGGCCGACTTTCGGTAAATGACATCGTGTGACATGACATTGTGTGAAAATAGACACGCGAGATGACATACCGCTTCCTGATAGAAGAGAGCTGGAATTGGAAAATAGACCAGGAGAAAGGAATAGAATGAGGTGATAGAAAGAGGTCTGAGCTATTTGCTATTATATGATATAAGATTGTCAGTTCTGCTCATTTCGTTATCAGTCTGAATTGAGGAGAATATGCCTGGGCAGAATTTTGACATTAATAGACAAGAGAGAAAGATGATGAGAGAGAGCCAGAGTGAGAGAGAGAGAGAGAGAGACAGACAGACAGACAGATAGAGAGAGGGAGAGAGAGAGAGAGAGAGACAGACAGACAGATAGAGAGAGAGAGACAGAGAGAGAGAGAGAGAGAGGGAGATAAAGAGAGAGAGAGAGAGAGAGAGAGAGAGAGAGAAATGTGGCACTGACGCAGATATGAAAAGCAAGGTCTTAGGCTTGGCAAGATGATTGAAATTTGGCACACTCCTCTCGTGTCAAACAAGCAGTGTATCCTGTGGAGGCCATGCAGAGGACACGGCTGTTTATTCACTTGTATATCAGGACACTTCAGTGAACACACCAGCAGTTGATGGCGAGTGTCTGAGATTGTACCTGCAAATCCTCCATTTTCATCATTAATCAGCTGATGAATCATCTCATCTAGTGCTCTTTCCAATGCTACCTAGTAATAGAGCTGCATAGCCAGCATTGCTGAGATAACACTGAAAAATTAACAAGAATCCAGTGGGAATGAGAGAAGAGACAGAGCGGAACGCTTATCTTTCACAGCACAGCTGCTTCCTAAAGTGACCTGGCTCTTTCTAAGTTGATTTTTTCCCCCTGCTAATATTCATCCCCTGATAAAACTGCAACAAACTCTAACATCTTATAGAGAATTACATCTTTTAAATCATCTTCATTTAAGTTTTTTATGAATGCCTCATTAAAAAAAATACATAATTGATTTATGTGTTTCACGCATAAGCTGTGCATCAGCAGATATGAAAACACAGATGGAGTGGGTGTGTGATGGATATTCAAGGACAAAAAGAAAGAAGGTATCATCTGCTCTCCCAGCATGCACCAGCCTCCTTTTATGGGCAGTAGCCTGGCTGGCAGTCTCATAGGCCCTTCAGGCAGTTGTATTGCTACACTTTTTTTCTGTCAGCTCTCTTCCTGATTGGGTTTTCAGTATTCAGTGAGGCACACTGGTCTCTGCTGTGCTGAGCTAAACAAGGTCATGAAGACAGTAACCTTTAACAAGATATACCAGTGCTTCATGACAATGGCTAAAATGATCATTATAACTTATTAATAGGTATAAACAGCTGAAGGCACAATGATAGAGTTCTTAGAAACATAGTAAGGATTCATAACTGGAAAGACTAAAGACTAATGCTAGTGCTAATGTGGCACTGTCACTCACTGCAGTGTAATCCCAGATGTGTGAAAAGGTAGGTCTTGAATCCTTTGTAGAAGAACGGAGACATCTTATTCCCATTCGTATTGGAGAAGCTAGGACACTCAGTCGGTGAGAGCTCACCTTAGATATACCAGCTGCCCTAAAGCTGATGATCCAAGTTGGCGTCCATGTGTGTACTTCTGAACCAAGGAATAAAATAGCTTACTGCTCTTTATTTTCTCACTTCCTTTTTAGATCATACATTATAAATATTTATTTCCTCTAATTTTTAATCATTAAATTGAAATAAGTATTATTTCATACTTATATACTAATAAGTAAATGTAGACACAATTATTTATTCATTTATCTTCACTTTATCCTATTCAGGGTTGTGATGGTTCCAAAGCCAATCCCAGAAACACTGTGCGTAAGGTGAAAATACACTCTGGATGTGACAACAGTCCATCCCAGCACATCATACACAAACACCCGTTTACACCTACAGGCAATTTACAGTAGCCAATCCACATACCAGAATGTTTTTTTGGGGGGGGGGGGGGGGGAGGGACACACCAGAAGACCTAAAGGAATCCCACATGAATGGGGTGAGAAAATATAAACACAGACAGTGTTACAGACTCAGAATTGAATCCTGGGACCCTGGAGCTGTTCTGCAACCATGTTGCCATAAACACAATTAGACTCAAAATAGATAGATAAACAGAGTAAATGTGCATACAGTAAATATGCAACCAAACATACAGCTGAGAAATATGTATGAGAATCTTGCAATTGAATGCACCAGCATCAATAAAACTGATATCTAACTTTAAACAAACTTTATTTCTTATAATACTATTATTATTATTATTATTATCCCAATATCAGGTGTTACCCTTAAGAGGATGGCTTCCCTATTTATTCTGGTTCTTCTCAACGTTTCTTCTAAATATTGGCTGGCATTTTTTCTCTTGCCACTGTCTACCCTGGCTTATTCATTTGGCTTCTATATACAGTATATTAAATGGAACTGAATTAAATATAAAGATTGGTTATGGGGCGGCACGGTCGCTTAGTGGGTAGCATGTTTGCCTCGCACCTCTAGGGTTGGGTGTTCAAATCCCGCCTCTGCCCTGTGTGTAGAGTTTGCATGTTGTCCCCATGCTTTGGGGGTTTCCTCCCCCAGTCCAAAGACATGTGTTGTAGGCTGATTGGCATTTCCAAATTGTCTGTAGTGAGTAGATGTGTGTGCGATGGGTTGGCACCCCATACAGGATGTCCCCCACCTTGTGCCCTGAGTTCCCTGGGACCATCTTACACCAGGCTCCCTCGTGATCAGTAGTATAAGGATAAGTAGTATGGAAAATGGATGGATGGAGTGATTGTGTAATTCTAATGGAGGGAGAACTCAGAACATGTAGATTGGAGTTCTGGCCAACTTCTGCTTTGCACAAGACAGCCAGACCTCCCATAAAAGAGTCTTGGGTAATAGTTGTTGAATATTTGAGAGGAGATAGGGAGGGGGTACATGCAGAAATTCCGTTATGAGGATCTAAAAAGAGAGATAGAAATTTATAGGCAGTTAACTAGGAGGAGGATGAAGCTTCAGGCGTTGGTCTTTCTCCCAGACTTCAGTGAGTTCCATTTAATCAAGGAAGATAAAAATCATGGTCATAATTAAAATATGATTATCTTTGTAGCCCTGGGATATATACAGTGAAGAGCTGGTGTGAAATATATTTACACTGCACAGTCACTTTTTTAAAACTTTTTCATATTTATATATGCTGTCTCTCTATAGCCACAGTTATAGAGAGATAGCACAGAGGAGTGCTGTACTCTTCTATTTGTATAGTCATAGGATAATATTTTTTAGAGTTTGGAACTTTCTCTCTTTATAGTGTGCTATTTTCTACCCAGCAGTAAACATGATGTGCAGGAGTCTGAGTAGGAATGACTGTGAAACACTGAAGTTAAGCTTACCTCTTTGTGTTGGATGGCAGGAAGTAGGAACTGAAAGAACGCAGCGATGAACAATGGATACTTCCAATCTGACTGACAGGACCAAAACCATGCTCTTCAAATATACCACAAGTCTGAGTGTGAAAGGGCCTCTTACACCGACTCCGTGCTCAGTAGGGTGTGTAATAATGAGAGCTGTGGCTGGTGGGATTATGTAGAATTTAGGAATGAGGCAGGAGAAAGAGGAGGGGGGAGGCAGGAAGGGCAGGAGTGAAGGATAAAGAGCTCATTTGGAGTGAAGGTCTTTGATCGCACTGGGAGGAATTACCAGCTTGTTACTCTGCAAAATGTGGGCCCCCGAATGCCGCAAGGGACCCTGGGAAGCCGCTGTGGGTGGCTTATTGTACAATGCACGATCTTCACCCCTCGCACACAAATGCATGCTACACGCCCCTCTGTTTCTTTGCCTCAGGCAAACACTTATGATTGGGTAATGATCGAATTTGACAGCAGATAATAATGCATAACACTTTAAAGGAGCTCATACTGGTTAAACAGCGGTGACAAGTTATTAACAAACGGCTGTGTTCAAATCAGCATAAATCCGAAATATGAACTGATAGAACAACAGAGACAAGTCAGGGTGTCAACAAATGAGGCACAAAAACATTCTTACTCAGTCTATTTGGTTCTCAAGGCATCAGATCCTTTTAGTCCTACAGTAAGCTCAGTTTAATCAAATCCCAAATTGTGACATTAGTGAGTATGAAAAAGAACACAAAAGCATTTATCTTTAGTGCATTTTGGGAGGAGGGTCTGTAGGACTATAATGTCTGTAGAGGGTTTTCCTGTCAAAGTGGAAACGTGAGAGCTTTGATCAGCCCTAATCCAGGAAATAGGAGGTACTTTCGAAGAAGAGAGAGAGAGAAAGAGAGAGATAGAGAGAGAGAGATAGATAGACAGAGAGAGAGAAAGAGAGAGAGAGAAAGAGAGAGAGATAGAGAGAGAGAAAGAGAGAGAGATAGCTAGAGAGAGAGAAAGAGAGAGAGATAGATAGATAGATAGAGAGAGAGAGAGAGAGAGAGAAACAGAGAGAGAATGAGTGTGTCCAAAGTTAAACTTTTCAATCACAAAGGCTTGTGGGGTTGTTACACCCTTCACACTCGGGAAAATTTAACTTTATATTGTGCTAGCTAATTGAAATGAGAAAGTTTAATTAAATCCAGAAATAGGGGTGTGCGACCTTGAGGAAATGGCTAGAGAGACCTTTCATCACTATCCCAATTAACACAAAATAGAGTTATTTTAATCATACACGTATTTTATTAGAACTGTCTGTATAGTGCATGATACATTATGCTTTAGAGTTCACTCTGCTGTGACTGATTTAGACCATGCATGGCTCAGAGTTATCAATCTCATCAGATTTCTGTGAAGGGAAAAATAAAAAAATAAACAGGCACATGAGGGAATCAAGGACTGGGTCACCAGTGACAAGGATTGACATTGCAATAAAGGAGATGTTCATCAGATTCTAGCAGCTCCCTCAGCAAACACTATTGACAAACAACAGCCATATATCTCAAGCAAGAACCTACCCACAATTCTCGAGGTTCGATCAGTAATGTATGGGACGTGCAGGCAGCAAGACATGATGCAAATGAGCTTTTATTAAGGCTTTTCCAGTCATCACAGAACTGGCGGAGGGGTCAGGTCTACAGGAAATGTAATGGCCATGAACCTGAGTAGAGGCAAAAAAGCTCAATACACACAAGTAAGGAACTGACAAAGATATGGATGATCATAAGTAAGGAATATAACACATGCTGTTATAGGCAAATAATCAATGGCAGCATGGCCTGACACAAAGTTGATTAAGTTACCATCCCAAAGTTGATTATTTTCCAATAACAACACATCCCAAAACAAGTGTTTTATTCTACTTATACCATACTGATTTGCCAGTGACTACCGTTTGTATTAATTAAAGATGTATCATAGTTGTATCCATTTATAGTTACATTTATTATTGTGGAACATCCATGAAACAAGCAATCAGTTATATTATAGAAGATACTAGAAACAGTCATTCCCTCAGCAGCTTCTCTTTTTCCTCTCTGTTAAAGTGAATAAGACAGAAAACATGTAGATTGTTACCAAGAAACCGCAAACTGCAAAATCCTCTGTCCTGAAGACTCTCCTGTTTTGGACAACAGCTTTACATCTGACCATTACAAAGCACTGACACTCCTTCCATGAATGTTACATAAGCGTCTCTTAAAAGGAAACTTCACCATATCACTGATTACACACATTTTTTAATCTGTTTATTATGAGTCTTGTCTAAACTTGCGATTTACCTTCACACCAGATTTACTGTCAGAGCTGCTTTTACATAACATTAATCAACACCTCCTAACTAATCAGATTTGACAATTGAACACTGCTGTGGTATAATGCACGATAATATCCAGTACACTTCAACTTTAAAAGACCAGAGGCAACAGAGGAGTCCATACAAGAAAGTGAACACACTAGACTGTTTTCCAATCTTCAACGTACATTTTCAAGCAAGGCAACATTTTAATTGCTGCATGTACGGTATGTGTCTTGGATTTGAAATTATACACACATATGTATATTGATTAAATCAAAAATATCAATCTCAATTGTAGAGATAGTATACTAATGTTAGTTAGGAAAAGTAGGCTGCTGTCAGGTTACTACTAAGGTTCAGCACTTATGTCCTGTACATGGTCAAAAAGTTCAGTACAATTACAAAATGGCTTCAACTTAAAGAACCCTTCTCTGGTATGAAATCAACAACGGCCCTAGTTTGGAAACAGCAGAGGCAGTGGGAAAAATACAAAGAATGGCAATGTCATTTTATGACTTTAGTATTATAAAGTTCCCCATTCATCCTTAACTCAGATATAACCAATTTTGCAAAAATGAAAGTATAAAAATATAAGCTAGGAGTATATTTCAAGCAAAATGCATAAGTTATGAGCAAGAAGGACATAGCAAGTTATGAGCAAGAAGGTTTTATGCATTTGCTTGCTGTTGTGAAAGACCTGATACAAGACGATCTACTGTACAGTATGTCTGCTTAACAGATCCACAGAGATTTAAAGATGTACAAATGTGTACAAATCTGTAGTGTGAAATTGAGACAAATCTGGGTGAGAATGAGGCCGAACACCGAGAAGCAGCATGAAGAATGATCATTTTTCACTTTCAGATGAGTCCGGTATGATCAAACAAGTAATAAAAAACTAATAAGACATCAGACCTGCTTACAAACTTTATACAGGGAGATGGCAATAAATAATAGAATAGAGTAGGATGAGAAAAACGCATATAAGATAAAATAAACATAAATAAAATAAAATTGAGCATCTCACATCAAAAAACAGGAAACACAGTCATGAACAAACATAAGCCAAATTACTGTAGTTCTTCAAGCACACTCCTGTCTCACCAAATAATTCTTTTGAATTAGATTTAATAAATAATTAATAATTACCAGGCTATTTAGTTTTAATGTGTTTTGCATGTCAATCTACTGATGTGGAGCATAAACAGAAAAAGAAATACGTTAGGGTTAGATGTTTTGTGCATGCTGAGATGCTTTTCTGCTCACAGAGAGTGATTATATGAGTTACTATGTCCTTCCTGACAGCTTGAACCAATCTGGCCATTGCCCTCTGACCTCTCTTATCAACAAGGTGTTTAAACCCACAGAACTGTCACTCACTCAATGTTTTTGGTTTTTCGCACCATTCTGTGTAAACTCTAGAGACCGTGTGTGTGTGTGTGTGTGTGTGTGTGTGTGTGTGTGAAATTCCCAGGAGATCAGCAGTTTATGAAATACTCAAACCAGCCCAACTGGTACCAACAACCATGCTATGATCAAAGTAACAGCGATCACACTTCTTGCATTGTGCTGCTGCAACATGATTGGCTGATTAGTACAGGTGTTCCTAATAAAGTGGACGGTGATTGCAGTTACTTAATTATAGTTAGCTCGCTAGCTTGTTTATAACAAAAAATGAACATGGAGGCCTCAGTGTTTTTTCAGCACTGTGTAACTCAGTGTTACAGAGGTCAAAAATGATGTCATTCCAAGTTCCAACTTCCCCCTGCCGAATTAACTCGAGTGCAGAATCAGCTATATAGGCTTTGAGATAATTCTGGTACTATGAGTGCTTTTTATGTTTGTATTAGGAAATACTTATAGGATGTACATTTTGCTTTATTTTTGTTTTATGCTGGTGTTGAGATAAGTGGAACCCTGTGTGTCACCCAGTAAAACCTGAATGCCTGCCAGTCCATATGCACGACCTAAATCCCTGCAGCAGAGCACATAAATGTGTGTCCATGCCTATCGCTAGCATCTGTCCTTCCTGTGGCTCTGTGTAAATTGGGATCCGGGTACGACAAGAAAACTTCATGATGTGCTTACTGTACTGTACAAATAGGTGTGTAATTCTTCTTGTGTGTGTGAAGTGTATAGTTTATTTGACAGCATGCTGTTCAGTTATTAGTTTGGGCCCAGAGTATAAGGGACGAAATGGGCTGTATAGGTGTCTTACAATCAGCCACTCCATTCAAGGGAAATCAGGCCTGCAGTTCAAGCATCAGAGTAAATTACTGAGACCAGCATCCATTAACCGAATGAAAGAGAGTTTCATTCTCTCATTGTCTAAAGTGGTAGAAGGAGATTATTAGATGGACTCGATGACTCACATATTTCTTAACTAGTCTCCTTTTCTTTTCTCAGTTTCATGCTGCACTATTCTCTGCGGATCAGCACCACTCCTGCGATAAAATCAACACGATTAAATGAGCCTTCATACCTGTAGTTTAATTCCACCAGGATTACTTTACTCTGATTTACTGCTCCTCTCAATTTCTCCCTGTACTCATGCAAAACATGTCCTGTGTTCCATCAGCATTCTGTCATCTTTCTCTCTCTCACACATGCACACACACTGACATAGTTATTAATGCAGCTAATTAATCAATGCTATGCTAAACCCTAATTTGAACCTGTTATCAGAAGGAAACCTGAAACCTTTTGGATCTTTCACTTTTTAGCTGCAGGCTATGTAAAAATTTTCCTTGTGGGGACCATACATTTCCCCATAAATTCCTATCCATGTGGGGACATAAAAAAAAAACATTTGATATTTTGTCCCCAGTAAAAGCTGCAGTTTTAGTTAAAAAACAAAACATAAACAAAACAAAACAAAAAAAACGTTTTCCAGCCAAATGTCCCCACAAGGTCAGAAATATTAGATTGATTTCTTTCTGGACAACAGGATATGTTTAATTCCCTTAAAGAGAATAAACAGAAGATAAAAAGCAGAACACTATATGTGAGTGATAATGGTAATTTCTCGCCCTGCAGATGTCCTCTCAGGTATTTTTTTTTTGCCTCATATCCCTCGCCAATCCACTTAGAAATGTAAATATTTTGGTTGGTCTCTTGTATCACCCAAGGGTTCCAACTGTTTTCATTCCACCACTTATCAAAAACTAATAAAACATTTTCGGTTGACATTTATTATTCAGGAATTATCATTCTTTTAAAACTGAGACAAATCAGATACACACGTTTGAAGCACAGTGTTAGTGGTTCATCTTTGGGGCATATTCAAGAATTGAGTAAATTGTACACATTGGAATGCAGAAGTTAGAACTGAACAAACGCTGCATGCTCAACGTGTGATTAAACCAGAGGTGCATCTCCGTTATCTCTCAGTAACCTTCGTGCTATTTATACTCTGCATATCACATAAGGTGCTTTGAATTGTTTCTAAAGGGTGTCTCAAAAATCTCCATAAATAAGGGAAATTAACAGTTTTTATCAAAAGGTCTTCCAAAAATTTTCATATTACAGCCCCAATTCCAAAAGAGTTAAATTTGACCGAACAATGACGTGTTTGATGACGCGACCAAATAGCCTAGCAACCAGAGTGAGACGCGCTAATGTCACGACCTCGATGAGGGGGCGCGCGCATGCATGAGCTACGTGCACGAGCCACGTGCTGTTCGGACGTTTACTGTGAACATGTGCGTTTGTTTTGTTTCTGTTCCGGAGTATTCTGTCACGTTGTGAGACGTAAGGGAGTGGAGTACGGAAGCAGGTAAAGACGTATTTATTTAACAGCAGGCAGACAAATCCAAATCGTAATCCAAAAAACGTACTCAAGACAGGCAAAGGGAATCAAAGTCGCGGTCACAGAAAACAGGGTCAAAACACAAAACTAGAAACATGAACTAGTACTATGGACTGGGAGTGGAAAAACCAGCGGGGACTAAATGAACTAATCTATAGTTTAAACTAACTAAATCTATCAAGGACCATAACATTAACAACGTATCTAACTATACTATATCTGCTATAATACTCCGCGAGGTGTACAGGGACGCGAGCAGTATATATCCCCAATATAATCAGCCGTATAAAACCGAGTAGAACCATTTTTTGCACTCTTGTCAATGCACTTTTTAATGCACTTTTTTGTTGTAGGCTACAGAGTGTTACATTCTTTCAGCAGTCAGTTATAGGCCCAACATAGGCTATTCAAGGGGGGCTCAAAGATGACCACATAAAAATATTTTTATTTTACTCATTTATTTATTTAAAGTTATATTGTGCCTTGTTGGTAGCCTATGCCTGCTGGAATGAAAAGTTCAGTGTTAAATAAATATTTTGAAATTGTAGTTTTTGTAATTGATTTTTTTCTTTGAAAAGCAAGACAAAATAGTTAAAAGCACATTTTGACTATTTAATTTATGCAATGATGAAAAAAATGGCAAAATGAACGGAAAAAACACGAAAAATCGTGTCTGGTATTCGGCCTTCGGCCAAGTTTTTCATTATATTCGGTTTCGGCTTCGGCCGAGAATTTTCATTTCGGTGCATCCCTATAGAAAACATACCGAATGTTTAAATTGAGTAAATGTACCATTTTAGGAAAAAAAAGGTAAATTTGAATTTGATGGCCGCAACACGTCTCAAAAAGGTTGGGACGGGGCAACAAAAGGCTGGAAATGTAAGTGTTACTAAATTCTCCCCTGTGTATGGAGACATTTAGATACACTATTATCATTTCCTTTTTAAAGATGCCTTAGAAAAAACTGTGATACAAAATATTGCAATTTAACTAATGGATGGCTAGTTTCTATTTTTAAGCTTCTGTTTTCCTAAAAAGGCACCTAAGAAGACAGACAGTATGTATTATCAGCAGGGCAAAATGAAAAGTCTTGTCATTGTTTTCACTGTAATCACATATCACTTTACAGATAGCGGAGAGATGTAAAAAAAAAAAAAGACCCACAGTCTAGCTCCATTGCACAATATCCACAGTCTAGCTCCATTATTTTGCAACCACATTTGCTGTAACTGCATTATTCCACCCTGAAATCAATAAATATAAATGTATATACACAAAAACTATGAAATCCATTTGAGAACAATATTAAGTACATAAACATGCCATTATGAAATAAATAGTCATAAGATTTGTCAGCAGAACTCCCCACCACTCAAGCTCGGTATACTCATATATCAGGCTATTATAAGATATTAAACTAGAAGCTATTATATACTATATATTTTCTATGGTATTAGTCACCTTCCCTTTTCTTTATAGTTGTATCTTGCCTTTATGCTATAAGGTATTAAAATTGACAACATACTGTATTTCACCCATAAAATACTCTCTACTTTCCAGTAGACATCAGTCCACACTATTGATGGGGCATGAAAGAGGTTTGTCCAAAGCTGAAGACTATAATGTGAATGGTTCATCCAGAAGATCAATGTAGCATGAGCCTTTTGAAATTAAGTGACTGATTTTAGTTGCCAAATCTGAATAAGGCTCGTAATAACTAATACCTGTTATTAACTCATTATACATAATTTGTTATGCATTACAGTTACTATTTATTACTGTAAATATCTTTTTTTTGTTATTTATGAAAACTCCTTTAAGTTCTGGTTATGTATTCCTTACTAATTTTTGTTTATAGTTTACTTCTGCTGCTCTCATTTATCGCTGTCTAATTTATGAATCATCAGTTTTTTGTTGTTGTTGTTACTGATGTTGTTGATAGCCAGTTAATTTTTAACCCTAGGTTTGTCAAACTCTGAATTTTTTCTTTTTTTTTCTTTTTTCTTTTTGCTTGACACAGGAAATCACACTACATCCTTAACCTGCTTCGGGACAGGTTATATTTGGAATCATGGTTTGTCAGCAGCTCTTGGACTAATAAACTTTGAGGAAAGTGTTATTTGTTCCCTGGTGTACCAAACCCCAGCTTCACTGGTATACTCAAGAAATGGTTTCACCGTTTTTTTTTTTTTTTTTTTTAAAGTCCTTAGATTTAGGAGAAGAAGTAAGACAGGTATTTCGCAGGGAAATGGTCTTTAGGGATTGTCAAAATCCCCTGGCCAGCGGATTTTCTCCAGTTATAAATCAGGGATATAGATGTTCTGCAGAAGGAATGTCATATTTCTGTCAGCTTCT
Source organism: Ictalurus furcatus (assembly GCF_023375685.1). NCBI lineage: Eukaryota > Metazoa > Chordata > Actinopteri > Siluriformes > Ictaluridae > Ictalurus > Ictalurus furcatus. The sequence goes on along the minus strand of NC_071268.1, from coordinate 15,944,277 downwards.
AGAGCATAATATTACAAATACCACTTACTGAAGTTAGGTTATCAGTGTTCTGTAAATGGAAATGCCCATAACTGCAGGGTGCAGAAATCCTGCAGCACTCTGACTTTGTTTTGGTGTAGAGAGCATTTTGTTCACATTGTTTGGGTTCCTCTTGTCTTCTTAGAGGGAAAATTTACTGAAGATTAATATTAAATTCTTCTGCCTAATCACCTTTATCCTATAATGAAACACTTTTATCCTGATGAGAGTTGTCTCTTCCAGGATGATCCTTCCCCGATCCCTACGGCACAAGGACTGACTGAAAGGTTTGATGATCATGAAAATGATGTAAATCTCACACTATGGCTTTCACAGTCACCAGATCGCAACCCAACTGAACACCTATGGTGTTCTCCACCACCACCACCAAAACACCAATTGAGGGAATATCTTTTAGGGTAAGGGTGTTCATTATGCCACTACACTTGCAGATACTGGAATCTGTGCCATGGAGCACTGGAGCTGTTCTGACAGACCTAAGATGCTGTGTTGGTTTTTCATTTAATTTATCACCTGTCTGTAACAGTGGAGTAGATTGCTGGGTTGAGAAGGCAAGTTGGATGGCTCAAAAGCCAATGGTGGAGCCTGATCAAGACATTCTGCACTACCTGCCAGTTGTATCTGGACAGGTCTTTGATGCACAAACTGAAGTCTGTAGATGAATTCTTGGTCCAGTTGAGGTTGTTCAGTTGAACCAAATGATGTGTTCAGTTTAATCATAGACTGGTCATGCAGCCCAATACAACTGTTGCACACACTAGAATTTACCAGCTTTACATATCAATGGAGTGATGTAACCTTCCCTCTGGGTAAGCTTTAGGACATAGAGTGTTCTCAAAATGTGACTAAGTGACTTAGAGGCTCTGCAATGCCAGGGTCTGTGCATACTCCTTGGCCAACATTTTACCACTGACTGGAATGCAGCATTGGCTGAATGCTTGGAGCCTGCCAGGCCTATTACAAAGGCAGGTATCAATAGTGTGCATGCACCCTGAGGCATTGATCCAGCACAAGTTTTCTCTCTGCAAAGAGGGGACTTATAAAAACAGATGTCTCCCAGCAAAGAGAGATCGAAAGAAAAGGTGGAAAAACAAGGCTTGCCATCAGCATAGAAATGTCCTTGACAGTAAAATCTGTATGGCTAGTGCTGCAACATTTTGAAGAACCTAATGGGTCACACTGAAAACATTACAAGTATTGTTTTACATCAACTACCAAAACTGTGAGAGATTGGACAGATATACATTTCCTATCTTAAGTACTACCTACATTTTGGGTAAAATTGACACATTTAAAAGGTGGTAGTTCATCTACGGTTGATCAACTACAAAAGACCAGACTTTTATGTGATTTTGTCCAGATCGTTTTTTTACTGTGCTGAGTGGTTCACAGACACAGCAGGGACAAGCACTTTGGGCCAGGAGACCCTGGTATATGACTGAATCACAGTACTTCAGGGTTTTTTTTTTTTTTTAAATTAAATATTCAACTTCACTACATTTATTTTTTATCACCATTACAGAGTTATCATAAAATATGGAAGACTCTAACCAATTAAAACCATGTGAAAATGTTAAATAATTCTATTTCAAGGCCCATTTAAAATAAACCAGCTCCTGCTGAAGGTTTACACTTCAGGCACCAAATGCTTAGTCAGCAGCAGTGTTGCCTGAAGCTGTGGAGACAGATGAGCATCCCTGACTCCATTTATCAGGTATCTTAAGTTTTAAATGCGTCAAGGAAACAGTGTAGAGATATTTCACAGCTCACCCACAGAAACATGCACAGGTAAGCCAGTAGGTAGGTGAGACAGCTAGACTAGCTAGCCAGATATTTTGATGTACTATGTATTACACATAAGATGTCACTTTGACAATCGACTGCCTGTTGTGTTATATATATGTATAATTGCTGCTATAGCCTAATGTATGAGGGTTGTTGTTTCTAGATAGCTAACTATGTAGCTAGAAACATGTATTATTTTCATGAACTAGGTGCCTAGCTAAGGAACCTACCAAGTTACTGAAACCCCAACAACATTTGGCTAAGTTAGCTAGGCCGCTAACGTTACCTTTCTTTATACACTGTTGCTAACCTAGGTGTCGTACACTTGGTGAGTTAACATAAGAACAGAACAGAAAAGAGAACATTTTCAGATTAGTCATGTCAGTTGTAGACATATGAAAAAGTTATTTGCAAATTAATTACTGGAGGAGTTTTTCAACAGACCAAGTGTTTACTTTTCCCTGAGTAATTTTCTCTATCGCTACTTTTACTCAAGCGAAATATTACTAGAGAAGCAGAACCTTTATTCATGAGAGTGTTTTGTACGCTTTCCAACATTGACGACTGCCCAAAACCTACACTTTGATTTTCTGCCACTACCCCGCACCAAAACCATATTTGCCACCAAAACCCAAAGGTCTACCACACGAGTACCAAAACATATTAAATTAATAAGTTAAACTTGTCTTGCAAATGAAAACTTGACCTGAGTAATGTGTTTGTAGGCAGCAAGAGCAAAAAAGGGTCTCACTGCACTGCGGGTTGTTATGATCATGTAGGCTGAAGTTGTGTAGTATATTAGGGAGATGAACGGTTATCAGAATAAATGGTTGCAAAACGGGGTGTTTGGTCAGAACATAGGCAGGAATATACTTCATTTTCTCTTTAATGAAATTTTGCAGGAATGCTTACCGTATGTTTGATTGTACCAGTGTAGTATTCTGCTGTTTTTACATTTATTCATTTTTTAAAGTAATAAAATATAAAATAATTAGAATGTACTGTATAGTACAATATCACTGAACAATTTAAACAACAGAGAGTTGAAAGATTCATGTCTTATTGATGTGCTCAACCAAATGATGGGATTCACTGGAAAAAGCCAGAACTTGGTAGTGAAGTCAGACTTTTGGATATCACCATGTCTTACATGCAGAATATCACTTGTGTACTATTATTTTAAATTTTAGTTTCAGTGTATTTTGTTCAAATGAAATGCTGAACCAGTGCTATATTTTGTTCGTTATATTCTTACAATCCCAGCAGGAGAGCAACAGTTTCTCTAGGCAACAACAGTATGGCAGTTGGCACTATGATGATGTCATGTCTGTCCGTGATATTGTTAGCACATTTTGCTGCACCACAGGAAGCTGTAGCTGTGTAAGACACATGCAGACACACGCAGACAAACACACACACACACACACACACACACACACACACACACACACACACACTCACACACATCAGCACCTGTCAGAGAAAACGAAGGGTGTTGCTTTTGCACCAGACAAACTGGATGGAATGGATGAAAATTGGTTACAATTACTTTATAAACATATAGCAGAGCAAAAGCACACATCACCACTGTGAAATTTCTGTTGAGGTCAGGCTGTTTTAGGGTAGCTGTGAACAGGTGGCTGCTGCTGCGATTGTGAAAATTATATGATGACCCCCCCCCCCCCCCCCCATTACATATATAAAGTGGCAGGTTGCTGCAAATCAACATCTGTTTTATCTTCTTTCACAGGTGCTGCTGAAGGTCAAAGTAAGTTGCTAAAAAGTATACAGCAGCAGAAAGCATTGGCATGAAGCAACATTTCCAGATCAGCAGAGAGAAGTGACTTTGATTAGTAGGGATTAAGAAGACTGGCTACTGCTAGATTGATTGAACGAAGGCACTTTGCCAAATTGGGAAAACCGAGTTTTGTAACAGTGGACTTAACTTCTCTCCCTTGTCAGCTGAATCAGTGAAATGTTTCAGAATCCATCCAGATGAGCTAAGAGGCTGTGGACTAATGCTTTCCAATTATTTCCTTAATTACAGGCTGTTCAACTCTCCCAGCAGCAAACGTCAGCAACCAGCACCTGGATAACATTTCAGAAATCACTGACTGGATTGAAAATAACTCTTGGCTGGCAGCTAACCCACAACAAGCACTTACACACAAAAGCATTTATTTTCTCATTCCAATAATTGACCCAAAATTATATCACTCACAAAGGTTAAAGGAATGTACAAGTGAAACGTTGCTTAGATTATGATGCATTTACACAACACACTGTGTTGTATCTATAGTATACTGAATAAAAATGTGAACACAGTGAAAATGTATTTTTACAGTTTCTACAATAAAGCAGCTTTACAGACTTCAATGCCATAACCCCTAGTGAGCAAGCTTTAGAGAAATGAAAAACTCCTTAAAACAGAGCTAAGTTAAAGAAACCTAAGAAAGAACAGAGACTCAGCAGGGGGAGCCCATCCTCCTCTGGCCAGTGAGCTGTAAACTGTGAGCTATTTTTAAATCAGGTAGTCTAGGAATTCTAGTTTATAAAGAATATTTAATGGCCAGCAATTAGGAAATGAATAATATAAATACTATTTATCACTGAAATCTATATAAAGTTAACTGCGGACACATCTCCTAGGTCAGTGGTGGCCAATCTTATTCAGAAAGGGCCAGTGTGGGTGTAGGGTTTCATTCCAATCAAGCAAAGGCCATGCCAAGATCAACAGGTGTAGCTCCTGCTTGATTGGAATGAAAACCTGCACCCACACCAGCTTGTGGTTCCTGCAGCTTGTGGTATCCTAGGTGAAGGAGTATAGTAAGAAGGGTGCTGGTTTGTACCAGACAAACTACTGATGGATGAGGGTGGAGTGGGAGTTCTTGGGCCTCAGGATACCAACTGGAGAAGGGGGTTTATTGCAAAACTTGAAGATTTGAACCTCAGAATGAACGGAATAGAAGCTTGTGGCACCTAGGATGGCAGGGGTAGGAGATTGTGGTCCCTAAGATGGTAGACATAGGAGCTTGTGGACCTTGGGATGGACGGAATAGGGGTTTGTGAACATTAGGAGGGCAGGAATAGAAGCTTGCAGCCCCTAGGATGGCAGGGGGAGGATTACTTGAACCTCAGAATGGCACAGGTAGAAGCATGTGATCCCTGTATGCGATAGGAGCTTACATGTGGTATGAGCTTTCGGAACTTTGGATGGCAGGGGTAGGTGCTTGTTGTCCCTAGGATGGCAGGGGTAGGTGCTTGTTGTCCCTAGGATGGCAGGTGTAGGTGCTTGTTGTCCCTAGGATGGCAGGTGTAGGAGCTTGTGGTCCCTAGGATGGTAGTGGTAGGAGCTTGTGGTCCCTAGGATGGTAGTGGTAGGAGCTTGTGGTCCCTAGGATGGTAGTGGTAGGAGCTTGTGGTCCCCAGCATGGCAGGGATATGAGATTGTAGAGCTCAGTATGGCAGAAGAAGCAGCTTGAGGTCCTAAGTATGGCAGAGGTATGTGTTTATAGCCTTCGATAGTGCAGGGGTAGGAGCTTGTGAACCCCAGGATGGGAAGGGTAGGAGTGTGTGGATGGCAAGATTAGAAGGCTGTGTGAAGATTAGACTCAGTGTGGCAGAAGTAAGAGCGTAAGGGCCTCAGGAGGGCAGGAATGTATCCTTCACTGCTCCAAATATCCTTACTATGCTACTGCCTGATTTCTGGCTAAAATTGGGGATAAAACATGTGGCTATGGAGGCATAGCTTCACTGGACAGCTCATCTCACAGATGAATAACATAATGCTCAGCCTGGCACACTATATAATGGAAGTCAGTCATATTCCACCACTGATATGATTTTCCTTAAAGTTGTCTGTGATAAATATGAAATAAAATAAAGAACTCAGACACAGATCTCTGTACAGATTCACTGCTGGACATTTGCCATCAGTCATTTTGAGTTGTGCAAATAGGATGGTGTATCAATAAAACACTTGGAACATTCAGTAAAGATGAAATACATGTAATAAGCTTGTTTACTGAAAATGCACAAACCACATTCACAAATAAACAACAGTAAACATTTACCTTAATGCAAGAACACACTCTGCATACGTGAGGTGAATTTGAAAAGGCACTTTTTTTGTGTTCTTGCAGACAAACACAAAAACAGCCACATAGCCAGGACTACTTTACACACACACACACACACACACACACACACTCTTCTGTAATAAACAAGGGGACAAGAATTTACCACACAACATATTAAAAAGCCAGAGTTAATTAAGAGGTCTCATCTGGGTTTGTACCAACATAACTGGATAAGACTTGTTTTATTTGCCTTCATGATCTTTTATGTGTTCATGATAGATATGTGCTCAGAATGCTTAAATTATATGGGTGAACACACACACACACACACACACACACAGACAGAGAGGGCGAGAGAGGAGAGAGAGGAGAGAGGAGAGAGGAGAGAGAGAGAGAGAGAGGAGAGAGAGAGAGAGGAGAGAGAGAGAGAGGAGAGAGGAGAGGGAGGGAGAGAGAGAGAGAGGGAGAGAGAGGAGAGAGGGAGGGAGGGAGAGAGAGAGAGAGAGAGAGAGAGAGAGTCAGTTGTTGTTTGTGGCAGATCTCATATCTTAGAGGATCTCACTGATCAAAACCTGTCTGTTTTGATCAATCCTGGGTTTGATTTATAGTGTTTTGCAGGTGGCACTGCTGCTTGGAAAGCCAATGCTGGCTCAGGCAGCGGAAACAGAGGGAGGAAGAAGTGCATGATTGGCAGACCCTGATCAGCCAGAAAGCTCAAGTCTGACAACCAGAGATGGATTTCAGGTTCCTCCTGCTTCAGCAGAGCAGTAGCTCATCTGTCACAGATCTAAGATGCCCAAATGTACCCGTCAGCCCTGATAGCAGCCAAGTGCTGCTCTGCTCACTTCCCCAACATCTGATACACACCACTTCTCACACAGCTCTGGGAAAAGAGTAACGTCTAATTTGATTTGGATTCAAATAGATTAATGTTGTTGAGACATGAGACTAACACTATTGTGTAGATAATATATTCATGAGCATATTCTCTTTAGAGTAAGCACAGATCCGCTGGCAATTTTGTGTTGTGTAAAGTTGTAGTATGCATTAACAATAATTGCTTCTCTTGTTTCTAGCATGGAGAGTTTAAAGGCTAGTGGGATACTGCCTGGATACTCGTATAGGGAGAACCTGATTATGTGTGTGTGAAAGAGTGAGAGTAAGAGAGGGAAAAACAGAAACATACTTATCTTGTATTGAGAGAGAGGCACAGTGGAAGGGATTTGTAGGAGTTTGTGTATAATGTAAGCAGTTCTGCTGTATGAAGATATTTTGGGACACACAAGTAGGGAATGCAGAGGTCTCTGTCTATCTGTGTCACATGCATACACGCATACAGTCGGAGGTTCTGTGTATAAAATGAAGAGCCAAGTCACAGAAAGTTCCCTTCTTTCCAGCTTGGGGAAAACGATTGTGTATTCTATGAAATCCAGCATTTCATTAATGAGATAAATAACTTTAACCTCAATGTTTTTCATGAGCAGCCTTTCACCAAGCATTTCTAATTATTCTTCATAATTGCTTTGCTAAACATTAAAAGGTGCAACCAGCATTGTTTCAGAGTGGGTGGAAAGCCTTACGATTCACTTAACAAAAACAAGGAACAAACATTACAGTGCATATTTATTTAATGGCACAGAAAAACAAAAGGTTAATTTATACTCAACGATAAAAAGTCCTGCTGTGTGTTACACTCACCTCACGTAACTAATTTAATCTCCCAACCCAGAAAGCAATTAATTGCTGTCAACACAAACATTATCTGTTGTGTGTGGTGGCGGGAAAACAGACGAGCTCAGATGAGCTCGGAAAGCAGGGGTAATTGATTGTATTAAAAACGGCTAGTAAATTAGATCAGACCCTCTTCCCTTTTATTTTTGTGCTTCCCTGCACTAACAAGCACATTGTTTTCCACCAGATGTGTTGTTATTAGCGTTGATTTTGTGGAAACTGGTGATTGAGGTGTCTTGGTTGATGACATAATGACTGCGTGCTGAGCTGTGCCTTTATTCGACAGCGTTAAATCCACCGCTATTCTCCTTTACACTTGTCATGCGACCTAAAATCAATCGTGGCATGGGGGTGAAGGAGGCAAGGCGAAAAGAGCCGAGAAAGTGTGTGGAACTGGATATAGTACTCAAGTTAAGAATCAATGAGGACAGAATAAAAAGGGCCATTAAAGCCCATTATTTCTATAAATGCAGAGAGCGGCCTGAACACAGGGGCTGATTTTGCCTTTGCTCCTTATATATGTGGCCAAGATTAGATTATCATTCCCATATACATGATGCTGCTACAGCACACTGGACACAGTGATATACAGGGGAGAGCATGTCACATACATGTCAGTACAGCGTAGTCAGCAAGGTGTGTACACTGTGACAGTGATCTATTCAATAGAATCTACAGCATTTAATATATGAGGAGTTTGAGTCATTATTTACTAATCACTAATAACTGCTGCATAAGTTTGAGTTTAGATGTTGGAACTGATAAAAAAATGGTCTTGTCTCTCCTTGCAGAACTGACCTAAACAATGATGGTATGTAAATATCCAGTCATGTAAACATCTCCACAGTCATGGCATCATGTGTCAAACCTATAGCACAATGCTAACACATTGTCTACAATCCATAATTCATTATCCATTCCAAGTGGGTAATAGTTCTTAAGTATCATTGCTAGAGATGCACCAATATATCGGCCGATAACGATTATTGGTCATTTTTCCCGCTATGGGCTATCAGCCGATAGTTTTGAAACATCCGATGATCAGGGCCGATTATATCCTGTCAATAAAAAGAGAGCGGGAAAACACATTGAATTTGTGCTGTGTGTAAAGATGATGTCTCTTGTGTGGAATGACGACAAAACTGCAGTTTGTTATCTCTGTACTGCTAAAATTCTACACCGGAAGTGAGCAGCAGTGACGCGGGAGTTTCAGCGTAGAGTCTAATTTTCTTTTTGCCAAGCTGCTCGAGCTGAATTAAAGCGCCAGTACACCGTTGAAAGATTTCAGTGAAGATGAGTCGACAAAAAAGTATATATTGCACAGAAAAATATATTTATAGTGTATTTCATATCCCATTAATTTTAATATATAAAAAAGTTGATATTATATTTTACCAGTTTGATGTCAGTGATGAAGTAGAAATGCTTTTGTTTGTGGTGAGTGAATGTGAGACTAACAGGAGGTTTTTTAGAATTCACTCAATGTTAATATGAATTAATAACATTCAATAAGTTAAGAAATCTTACTTTAATCTTCAGAACTGAGTTCATGTGTTAATGTTAATTAGAGTAATGTGTTTTCTTTTTATGAGACCAGTTACTGTGAAACAACTTGATGAAATGGAGAGAATAACGTTTTTATTTGCATTTCCTTCAAAATTGTGGAATTAATTATTATTAATTAATTTATAAGAAGGCATAAAAGGCAGAACTGTCGGTATCGGTATCGGCTGATATCACTCTGAATAATCGGTTATCGGTCTCGGCTAAGAAATTTAGTATTGATGCATCTCTAATCATTACCTATGGTTTTCTATCTATCGATAATATGTATTGATGGACTCAAGGAGGGTGGCCTTACATACATCACAGCATTTTAAGTTTTCTTAATAGGATTTTGAAACAAGCCATTTAGAGTATTTTCTAAAATTGCACTGCTCCACTGAAAAACATGGAACAACCTGTTTGTCCTCTTACAACATACTGTAAACACAGTTTCTTGTACATTTTGCATTTATAGCATTTGGAAGACAACCTTATCCAGAGTGACTTACATTCATCATTTATTCACTGGAGCAGTTGAGGGTTAAGGGCCTTGCTCAGGAGCCCTTAGCTTCTGAGCAGACAGTGCTGGGATTTGAACTCATGACCGTCTGATCAGAAGTCTAACATCTTAACCACTGAGCTACCACTGTGCTTTTTTTTTTTGCATCTTTGCATTTTGTGTAGTATTGTGTGTTTATACACAACACATATGTTTGTACTTCCTACAATTTGATAGAACCACACCCTATGAATTTTATTGTACAATGAAATTCTTTTGACTGTTCAAATGATTAGTGGATTTGAAGGCATCTCATACTTTTTTTTGAACAAAACCTGTGACATTTTCATCAGCATCATAAGCAACAAAAGAGCACATTAAATGAAGGTCATATGTTCTAGCACAAAACTAAAAAGTGGCAGTGAGGAGATGCTACACATATTTACACAGCCATACAAAACTTGAAAAATGATTGCATGTACTTACATGAGTGCCATTTACAAAAGCCCATAGTTTCCTACAATAATTACACATAGATGAGACATTTTTCCTCATGTTGAGACAGATGAAAAACAACCTGTTACTGCCTAATTTGCTTGCTACAGTTCAGACAGAGGCATTCCATGTTAATATGGACACGATTCTTTTTTTTTTTTGGTGATTTTTCTCTCTTTTCTGTATCTCTTGCATCAAACTCACTTTTGGAGTTTTCACCAAACTGATGTTGTTTTTTAAGGCATTTTGCAGTACTGAATCTATGTATGGAAAACAACAGCCAACAATTTCCATCCTTTCTTACCACCATCAGTTTTTATGGCTCCTGAGTGGCTCTGATCATCAGGAGATTGAAGGGTTTGGATCATGACAGTGCCAAAGCGAGACAGCAAAATTGGCCGTGCTCTTTGGGTGGGAGGGAGAGCGTTATAATCGTGGGTGTCTGTGAGCTCATATGAGAGGGCAGTTAGCACCTTCCTCTGAAGCCCAAAGTATACTTCACTTTTTACACGTACGCTAGGAACAGTGTACAGTACGTGTGACGTGTACTTTGTACGCACTTAATTCTTTTGCACTATTTAGTTGTTCCAGGGCCGTTGATTCTCAAGGTAGTTAGTGCTCCGTACTGACTCCTGTAGGCCAGGAGGGGTAGTGCAAGTTGTCGTAATGCGCATGCGTTGACCGCCTGTGTACACGTACATGTCAAATGGAGTATACTTTGAAAGACTATGCGTACGACTGCGTGCATACGCTAGCGTACACGTAAAAAAAAAGTATGCCAGAGGCTTAACCTACTATATATGATGCAAAATACATGCGGTTTCAGGCGCAGCCCGAAGTATACGTTGGGCTTGAGCGTGTTACACTGCCCTGTGCTGCATGAGCAGCCATTCAAAAGATGCAGTGGCTGGCTTCACATGTTTCTGAAGAAGCATGTGCTAGCTTTCATCCTCCATGGTTGGTATCTGTCATGTGACAGGATATGCATAGCTGGTGGGTGAGAACAGAAAAGTAAACAAATCGGGAGGAAATGGGGTAAAACTGAAAAAATAATAATGCAACTGTCCAAGAATTGATGCAATCTAGTATACACTGCACTTGTATACTAGGTTGGGAATTCATATTCCACAAATCCAGCACTATAATCATGACTAATATACAAGCGAAGGCAAACTGGATTTGGTTTACATTCCCGTCTTTTAATTTGCGTCGTTCAGCTGCACATCCTCAGCCAAGTGTCTGACTGGTGTTGAAGACTCACTCTGACTGCAATCAACTCCATTCAATTCATCCTTTTCCTCATGAGAAGACAAGCAGCAAAGACTGAACGTTAAAAGGCAACAATCCATGCAGAAAATCGATACAGAAAGGTAGTTTCTGTAGCTATAAAGACAGACCGTCCACTCCAATGTCCCAGTTCATAAGAATAAGGCAGAAGATTGTAGATGTTCGACTCTGCTGTTGCTGTTACGGAGCATGGCCCATGGAAGAGTCTTCTCCATCTCCATAGTCTCGAGGATCCTGAGGGTCTCGCTGCTGAGCAGGTAGTCTATGAGAAAAAGAGGCATAAAGAGAAATATTTTAGACCTTATGTGGACCTTATGAACTTTTCAGCTATTCATAAATTGATAGATCACTTGAACCTATTTGCTCAGGGAATCCTCTTGTGCAATACCGCTCCATTATACTGTATGGTGCAAAAGTTCACTAATTTAAAATGTATACAAGTTTTACTCAGCTGCAAACCTTACAGCATTTTAACATACACTATCCAACCATTTTCACTTATAATAATAAAGTAAAAATAAACAAAACACAACACACTGAATGTCTTGCTGCTACAATAAACCTCACAGACCACTTCACTTGTTTCTTGATTATGAGATCATATATAAAATCATCACTATTGTGCAAACTTCCTATAGCATTTTGGCCTTCCGTTTCTTGAAACATTCTTTCTCCCCGTTTCCACAATCCTCCCTCTTCACTCTCTTTAATCCTCCTCTTCATTGCGGTGAAGAAGTGATGTTAGGAAAGTGCCTGGCTGATTATCAAAGCCTCTAATCAGAGCAGACAATCTTTACATTTCTCTTACTCAATGTCCAAAAGGTTCCATTCTAATGGAAATGATCTGGAATCCAATGCTGGATTTAATTGCAGAGCTCTAGAGAGATACATACATAGGGACTCTCCCCTGTACAAGACTCGCAGTCAGATATAGACATCTCTCTCCTCCCTTCTGACTCGTACTATCCCTTCAACCAGACACTAATTATATCCTACCATGCCCAAACTGACAAACACCCCAGGCTCTGCCTCTTCACACTGCTCTATTTTTCATTTGTACTCTTCCAATGTAGATTGTGTGCTAGTACTCTAAATATTTCATAACGTGATGTCAACATTACTCAGAGGCATAAACGTTACTATAACCCCAATTCAGCATGTCATCCTAACCAATGGCCTACCACAGTGGACACTGTCTGAACATGTAAGCATATTTTCATATTCAGCTCACAGAACTATTGATCTGGTTGTTCGGCTGTGCAGCGGTATAGATTCTTAGCATGCAGTATCTATTCACAACGTTTCTAGTTTTAGATCCAATATAGTAGCAGGATCTTTTAACAAAGAAAAAAAATGTGTGCATGGTTCAGAGTTATCGTTAGTCAAACAGATGAGATTGTTCTCCACAAAAATGCGTCACGAGCATGTGTGAATTTGGTTGTGGATCTTCTGTTCTTCTCCATCAAAAAGTCGAGACTTTATTTCTCAGACCAGTTGATTACAGTGCCAAGACCAGTACAGGGAATGTATTGTATAATTCACTAGTGGGTGTATGGACTACAGCCAGAAGAGTCTTTCCAGTCCAGACTGAATTTATAACCATGGTGAAATGAATAACTTATGTACCTTCCTTTGGTGGGAAAAGGGCAGATCACAGACAGACTTTACAACGACAGATGAAGGCAAGAGTTAGAGACAGAGAGTGATATATGGAAGAATTGTTTTGGACATGTCTTGGACAGCACAATATTCTGAGAGATAGCATTCTTGGGAGGCGGCTTTTTAGCATGATTTCTTCACGTGCTTTAAAGCATTCAGTTCATTACTGAAGGTCAATCATGCCCTTTTTCCAAGTGTAGATGGCAGAGGGACCTTGAGTGGATAACTTCGATGAAGATAACCGGGTTGGGTGCAGTTTCAGGGTAATGAGGCATAACGGACAGTTCTGGTAGACATGCTTATTGAAGGAGAAGAGAGTCATGGGAGGCCGTGGCGTCTCTAATTTACCTCATTTCTAAATCACTAGGTAAATGTGAAATATCCTGTAAGAATGTATAACTGGCTGGCCCTGCTGAAAGAGAGGCTACAGAGAAATGTTCAACATTTCTGGCACTTTAATTCCCTCTTCTGTTTCTCCTCAAGACGCAGTGTAAATGGTCCTGATTTTACTCTTTTGCCAGCTGAATGTGATGTGGTCTGAGCAATATAGCTGCATTTTCCTTAAAGTCCTACCAACCCAGAAACTGGTACAACCCAAAAATAGAGCTAATAGCCCCTGTTCAGTTTTATAGAAACAAGTACAGATTTGATTTCCTGGAATAACGATAATATGAACGAATTTGTCTGATTCATGCATTCATCACAAAAGTGTTGATTTAAGTGGTCAATCAGCTTCGTGGAAATAAACTCCTGCCCACCAGTCTCTTATTTACATGTCAGATGCATATGAGACTTGCCAACTTACCCCATATTCATCTCATTTACATGAAAGACACTCTAATTTATTCAGGTGCTGTGACAGTGAAAAGGAAAGCAATAAAAGGAAAGCATTCAACAGACCACAGTTATTAAATATCTTAGGAAATAAGTTAATGGAGAGGGAAACTAATGCTTTACAGTGAAGCTGTGTCAGAGCTGCTTGTGTCTGAGGTTGCTGAAAAAAAAAATTGTTTGAAACGCCCCAATAAGTAAAAGCTGAGCACAAAATGAAATCTTGAAATAACACCATTTATGTGGAAGAAATGTACAACAGGTTTGGCTTTTGCAAGTCATTTGACTGTACTGTAATAAATGGTATCAGGTAAGTGTATACAGACAGTTATTGGAGTATGCCTTTTATGAAGCTGCCCAAGGTCTGAGTTAGGTAGAAAACAGAACAATTTTGAAACTTGAATAGGTCAGAGTTATTTAAAGATTTTTTCTCTCTCTCTCTATATATATAGCCACATTTCCATCCTAACAAATAATCAAATCCTTATTTCATATTAACAAATCAGCAGAAGGAAATGAATAATTGAAACTACAGTGTTTAGTGTTATTAGGAACAGTGGTGGCTTGACGGTTAAGGCTCTGGGTTATTGATCAGAAGGTCGGGAAGTCCCAGAACTACCAAGCTGCCACTGTTGGGCCCTTGAGCAAGGCCCTTAACCCTCTCTGCTCCAGGGGTGCTGTATCATGGCTGACCCTGCGCTCTGACCCCAACTTCCTAACAAGCTGGAATATGCGAAGAAAAAGAATTTCACTGTGCTGTAAGGTATATGTGACGTAATGTTAATGGTGATGTATGTGCTGTAATGTATATATGACCAATAAAGACTCATTATCATTATATGAATTACTGCAAGTAACGACCTAAAAAAACCTGCACAATAAGAGTCAGAGTTTCATGGTGTCTCTTCTATACTAATGCACCTATTACTAACTTAATCAATGACTCATCAAGAACTAATGAGCAGATAAAGATCTGTTTTTTGCACATACTGATTCATGTTCAGAAGTTACATGTTCAGAAGTTACATGTTACTTACTTGCAAATTGCACTACACTAATCACCTAAACACACTTGATTAACATTTTCTGCTATTTTTAATTTTATTTCGCTTATACTACTGATGCTCATACTCAAGATCCTTTTAATGCATTTAGCACTGCTTCACTTTATAGTATACACTTATAGAAATGAAATGATTTATAATAGCACTATCCGGTGTCACCAGAAGAGAATGGGTTCCTTTTGGAGTCTAGTTCCTCTCAAGGTTTCTTCCTCTTGGTGCCTTAGGGAGTTTTTCCTTGCAACAGTCGTGCCTGGCTTGCTCATTAGGGATAAATTTCAATTGGACTTCTGAGGGCATTGTGGCTTAGTGGTTAGCACGCTTGCCTCACACCTCTGGGGTTGGAATCCTGCCTTCACCTTGCGCATTCTCTCTGTGCTTTGAGGGTTCACTCTCGTTACTCCAGTGTCCTCCCCCAGTCCAAGGACATGCGTAGTGGCATTTCTGAATTGTCCGTAGGATAATGTGGGAATGTGTGTGATTGTACCCTGCAATGGGTTGGGACCTGAGTCCCCTGACATAGGCTCCAGGCTTCCCCGCGACCCTATGTAGGATAAGCAGTATAGAAAATGGATGAATGAACTGTAATGAAGCAGAGTAAGAATAGCAGGGTGTGTATGCTACCTGATTATAGAACATGAAAAAAGCCTGAATGTGAGTAAGCCTGTCTGCAGCAGTGCCTTAACACTGATGGTATGGCTAATCAAATACTTCCCATTTGCATTTCCTAACAGCAACTATAGCGCCTTAATGCGCTCCAGTGCAGCTACTTACTGCTGATCAGAGGCAGCGTCTCTGATGATGAATCAGGGTGGGCCAGATTAGAGTAAGCTGGTCCTGCAAAAGCCTGGTCACTAATCAGAGGAAATGCCTAATGGTTACTGATATAGCCCTGAGGGAACACTCCAACATTTCCAGCTCTTTTAATATTCTCAGCCTCAAGTTTTCTCTAACACTATCTACTGCATTTGTAGTGTACATGTGACTACCACAGACCAGACATTCAAAATGTACTGAGAAAAGCACAGAAAACTGGTTGAGTGAGGTGTTGGGTCGTCAACAGATGTCTGTGCAAAACCATGTATTTTTGTACAAAGCTTTCATACGTTGCTCAGTTAAAGGTAATTATTTGTAAATTAAGCTCCAAATCTGTATAATTCATCCATTCAGAGATAGTATTAGTTAATACTACTAGTACTACTCATAATAATAATAATAATAGTTAAAAGAGAAGAATTTACAGTTATATGGCTGTGTGTTACCAACATAGTCAATATAGCTCAAAGTCTCCACTTCATTGTGCACAGATACACAGATCCTCAAGAAAAAAAGTTAAGGTAATTACCCTTAAAGGGCAATCATATATATATATATATATATATGTATATATATATATATATATATATATATATATATCGAGGTTGAGTAGAATGACAGAATGACCTTTTACTGTATTGGTTCAGAATTAGAAAGTTGAAAGAGAAAAAAAAACTCCATAAGAACCTACTTCATAAGACATTCTTTGATGTAGTTTTATGTGTTCTACTCATGAGTTCCCTCCAGGTTCTCTGGTTTCATCCCACCTCCCAAAAACATCCCAGTAAGTGGACTAGCGTCTCTCAAGCGACTTCCTAGGTGTAAATGAGTGTGTGTAATGTCCCATTCTACCATATTCCCGCCTCATGCCCAGTATTCCCGGGAATCCTGACCGAGATAAAGTGAGTAACGAAGAAGAATGAATGTATGAATAAATGAGTTCTCTCATGTCTGATCCTTAGATCATTTTATTTCTAGAGTGGATAGTGGAGTTGTGATGGTGTGGGGAATTTTTCTTTGCACACTTTGGACCTGTAAATACCAATCAATCATTGCTTGCATGCCACAGCCAATTTAAGTATTGTTGCTGACCATGTCCCTTCTTGGCCACAGTTTTCCCATCTTCTACTGGCTACTTCCAGCATGATAACACACCATGTTCTTCAGTGGCCTTACCAGTCACCAGATCTAAATCCAATATAACACCTTTGGGATGTGGTAGAGCGGGAGAATCACAGCATGAAAGTACACCTAAAAAGTCTGCAGGAATTCCGTGATATAATCATGTCAACATGGACCAGAATCTCAAAGGAATATTTCCAACATCTTGTGGAATCCATGCCATGAAGAATTGAGGCTGTTTTGAGAGCAGGGAGGCCCTACCCTATATTAGTATAGCGTTCCTAATAAAGTGCCCAGTGAGTGTAAATAAAAGCCAAATGAAAGTCTATCCTTAGACAGCTATAAGGAAGTTTTGAGTAAACATGTTATCCTTTATTTCTCTCAGTACAATGGTACATAGGGATTATTCATTTAATGGGGGAAAACTTGTTTAAACTGAAATAAAATTGTGATGCACAAGAGTTAAAGAAAAAAAAAGAGATAGACCAGCACAAGAAGAAAGCTGAGAAATAATCTGGAATAAATCAGTAATCAGTTCCAGGTTGACCCTGTAGTCTGAAACAGAGCAGTTACGTGAGGCATAATGGGTAATTTGACAAATCTGAGTAATCGTTAAGCTTCGCCAGAGTTAATTGCTGTTGTCCTTCACTGTTCTCTCTCTCAGATGTGCACTGCTCAATATAATTTCCTTCGTTTATGTGGCAGGCCTTCGCTGGAGGTCTGTAATTTAGATTTCATCTAACATGATACAGCAGCTGCGAGGCCCAGAGCAGTCCCCAGACTCTACGCCTGATTGTGCTGCTGCAGCAGCAGAGATTCAGCAGGGGAACGCTGGTGGGAGAAAAGAGAGCAAGCGAAAAAGCACACAGAAATGGATAACAAATGTAGAGGAAGTACTTTGCATACAGAGGAAATGGATTCATCAAAGCTGATGTAATCTAAAGTAGAAGGCCAATAATAAGATGCAGTTTTCTAGTGGAAGGAAAAGAACAGACTGGAGATGAGATTAGATTTAAAAAGTAGTGTCTTTAGTTCAAGACTCAGACTATTGAATAATTTACAACACAAACTGCTCTTGGACTGCTGCCCGCATTCACTCAGATTTATTACCAAGTTCAGCTCCACCTCCCCAGCTCTGAAAGCAGTGACCCTGCGTAATCCTGACCTTACACTTCAGCACATCTGAATTATGAAGTAGGGTTTCTGATTCACATCCCCACATCTGTCCAGTTTGTTTCAAGCCAGACATTTTAAAAGTGTGAATTCGTGCCATTCTCGATATGCACGCTGAAGGCTTTGAAACATGCAGAGCAAGAAAAAGTGACAGATTAATAAAACCAGAAAAGCAGGTCTCCAGAAAAAAAAACACCACCAGGCCACATCGTCTATATCTGAGGAGGCTGATATCACATGCAGACTCTCATCTCCTGCTGACATAATTCCCTCTGCGTCCCTCGCTCACAATCCAGCAAGATGAGCTTGACGCAATTGCAGAAGCACAAAAAGGAGAGACAAAGAGATGAGAAGACAAAAGAGAGCAAATTAGTGAGGGTGAGTTAAACTGTAAATAACGAAAACCAACAAAGAAGCAATGAAACAATGCAAGGAAAAAATTAAAACATGGACACTAATCCAGGCTCACAGCTATTAGATCCACTTAAAGGAATAATTCAATGTAATTCAATTCAATTTAAATGTAATTAATCAGCCAAGAAAATGTGTAGTGTCTGACATTTGCTTCTTTAGATTTGTACTTGACGTATGAGGCTTGAAGATAGCTTACAAGTAATGGAACATTATCTCACAGCAAAACTTTCACATAAATACATGGATCTGTATCATCACCACATAACTTCCTGCTTTATGGCTCCAGAAGCATTCCAGAAGCCCTATTGTCAGGAAATTGCGATTTCTAATCTTGATGAAGCCAGTGCCATCCATCGCTATCGGGAGTATAAGAGAGGAAAATTGGCCATGCTCTCTGGGTGGGAGGGATGGCATTACTCGTTCTCCCCTCTCAATCAGAATGATGCTAGCCAATCAGTGGTGTAAGCTCATGTATGCGGATGAGAGCAGATAATTCATATAATTCGTCAAGTGCAGCAGTTTGAGAAGATTAGGTGCCTGGCTTTAAATGTCTCAGAGGACTTGGTCCTTAATCTCACAAGTTAGTGAGAAGGGAAGAACTAGCTAGTGGGTGGGAATTGGCAATAAGTAATAACTTCATTATTACCTTAGGGAAGAAATGAAAGCAAACTGTGCTGTGTCCTAAAGTACACGAGGAAGTCTTAAGTACTGTAAGTAAGCACTGTATGTGGATTTTGAGTGAGACAGACTTTACAATACTTCTTACTTACAGTGCTGTGAAAAAAGTATTTGCCCCATCCTGATTTCTTCTGTATTTGTGTATATCTCATACTAAGTTCTTTCAGAAATTACAACGAAATCTAAGCTAAAACAAAGGCAACCTGAGTAAACACAAAATACAGTTTTAAATGATTGTTATTTATTAAAACAAACAAGTTACCAACTGGGCCTGTGTGAAAATGTATTTGCCCCTGTAGTCATTAATTTATGAAACTGAAATCACAATGGGGTTCAGCTGGACTAGACACAACCAGGCCTGATTACCGCGAACCCTGTTCAATCAAATCAACACTAAATATAACTTTTTCAACAGCATGAAGTTGGTTAAACTGTCTTAGTAATACACTATGCCAAAATTGAAAGAAATTCCAGAAATGATGAGGAAGAAGGTGATAATACATCATACAAATACATCAGTCTGGGAAGAGTTACAAAGCTATTTCAAAGGCTCTGGGATGCCAAAGAACCACAGTGAGAGACATTATCTCCAAATGGAAAAACTCGGCACAGTAGTGATTCTTCCCAGAAGTGGCCGACCTTCCAAAAATTCCTCCAAGAGCACAGCAACTACTCATCCAGTAAGTCACAAAAGAGCCAAGGACAACATCAAAGGACCTACAGACAGGACCTCTCTTGCATCAGTAAAGGACACTGTTCATGACTCCACCATCAGAAAGACACTGGGCAAAAATGGCTTCCATTAAAGAGTGGTGAGGTGAAAAGCACTGCTAACCCAGAAGAACACTAAGGCTCGTCTGAATTTTGCCAAAACACACCTTTATGATCCTCAAACCTTTTGGGAGAATGTTCTGTGGACGGATGGGTCGAAAGTGGAAGACTGGGGTCCCAGTAAACTACACACAGAATTCCACAAAAAGAACATCATACCTACGGTCAAGCATGGTGGAGAAAGTGTGATGGTGTGGGGATGCTTTGTTGCTTCAGGGCCTGGGAAACTTGAAATAATTGAGGAGAATATGAATTTTGCTCTCTACCAGAAAATCCTAAAGGAGAATGTTGGAACTCAAGCACAACTGGATTATGCAGCAATGTTTGGTTGTAGTTATTGCTACTAAAGGTGGCACAACCAGATTTGAATTTTAAGGGGGCAATTAGCTTTTCACACTTTTTTTTTTTTGCTTCAAATATGTATTGAAATATTGTAATAAAAATATGTATTGTGTGTTTACTCAGGTTACTTTTGTTTTATGTTGCATTTCGTTTGAAGATCTAAAACTGTTTAATATGAGACATACACAAAAATAGAAGAAATCAGGATGAGGGCAAATACTTTTTTACACAGCAAAGTACAATAGACTCACTGAACCAGTGTAAGAGAAAAGCAGATGCTGGACACTAAACAATAAACATGGACTGGCTGACTGACCACATATGTGGCAAGCTTACATATGGTTACTGTAAAACCCTGTATATGTACACGTACACCCCAGTTTCTAATGTGACAGACACCTAATAGCTTGCTCATTAGGGATAAATTCACACACTTAAAATCTCTATCTTGTGTTTACATATTTCTATAAAGCTGCTTTGAGACAATGTTCATTGTTAAAAGCGCTATACAAATAAAATTGAATTGAACTGTTTGAAAGCATCTGCATAGAGCAAGTAGCATTTTTTTAAAATCACTTTCTAATTCTTCTTACCATTAAATTCAGTTGTAACGTGTTACATTTTACACTATATAGTGCCATTTCAGACTATTTTCAGACACCGGGCACAGTGGCTTAGTGGTTAGCATGTTTGCCTTGCAACATTTTCAAAACATTCACAAATCAAAACATGTTTTCAAGGGTGTTGTGATAGCACATATTTATAGTGGGGAAAAAAGGAGACAAGATTACTAATGCAAGATGGAGAAATGTTCCAGGATGTTCACAACACTTACGCAACTGTCCGTCATTCCATATTGACGTGTTGTTTGGCTCATATGCTACTATTATTGGGAGAGGGGGGACGGGACGGTTTGTTTTAATACTTTTGAGTGATAACTAGTAGCAGCGTACTCTGATGTTGAAATGAGGAGCTCCTAGGGTTGCAACAACTAATCAGCAAACTCAGCAATATTCAAGTAAAATTGTTGACAAGGAATATTTCTATCAGTTAGTTGATCTATCGTAGGATGCAAGTTGTGGCACTAAAGTTGTATGACTAAAATAATCTTTCATGAAATATGATGGAGAGCATTACAACAAACACAACTAGTTTTGTTCGAGTACTTTTGATAATGACAGCTAGTGTTGTCCTTGAACTCATCAGTGCTGCTGTCCCCCCCAAAAAAAAAGACAACACGAGAGCAGGAATATATTGTGTATACTGCAGACATGAAAGTTGTACATACTCCAGTTTGATGATGAACAGGTTAAATAAATGACTGCAGGCAACTAAAATTAACTGCTTTGAAGTATTCAAGACAGTTTTGTGCTTCAAAATAATAAATGGCAACTCCATATTCACCGCGCTGTTTCAGCTTCACGTTTGACAGCCAGTTTTAATTCTGCATGTAGCAATTTCACACCTGCGCTGCACGATAATTAGCACAGCATTACATTATTTCCAGATAAGATGGACATATCTGGAAATCTGGAGGCAATTCACCCCATCACAATTGTTTTTTCTGTGTTACACATCTGAGGGGGGAAAAAAGCAATACAGATAACACCAAAGCACAAAGCAGTCAATCTTACACAGGCTCATTTAGCAAGTTTACAATCCCTGTTGTTGCCACTGGGGTAATCCAGGAATCAATTTTGGAGTGAGTTGGCCGCTTGTGTTGAGCCCTGATAATGAATAGATCATTAATTACAGCATGAACAGAAAATAGAACCAAGTGCTCCTCAAATGGATGCTGGCTGTATAGGATGGCTGTGGGAGACGAGAGCGTATCCAACAGGGGTCACGTGGTTCTGGCCCTGAAGACCTATTTCATCAAGATTTGCAGTGCAATAAACCATTATGCTGCAGTGATAGAACATATTGCCACTGCCACCTGTTGCTTTTTGCTCACTTTGTAGTTGCTCCAGAGTCATTAAAGTCCAATTAAAGAGCAATTATAATTCAGTGAATGTCTGAACATGGATGGTAAGAAGCGAGAAATTGCACAGAATGGGAGAGGTGGCTCAGCCAAGATGATGAGAACGCAAATGTAGAACATGCCTTGTGAGTATTTAGACTAGCCCACTATCTATTTTAGTGCTTTGCATAAGTATTCATCCCCTGTGAACGTTCAAAAACTTCTTTTCTTGGATACCAAACAATTGCAAACACAATGCATGTTTATAAAAGATATATATAATTAATATATATATATATATATATATATATATATATATATATATATATATATATATATATATATATATCTTTGTTAAATATAGGTGTGCAACAATTATTGCACCCCTATGAATTCAGATGAGAAAAATATATTTGAAGTTTATTGCCACTGATATTTTACTTTCTTTTAGTACACCTGGGTGACTAGGAACAGGAAATTGTTCAACCATGACTTCCTGTTTCACAGGGGTATAAACATGAGGTAACACAGAAGCCAAATTCCCTTAGTCATTCATAACAATGGGTTAGACCAAGTAACATAGCTGTGATGTACAGCAAAAGGTTGTTGAGCTTCTCAAAATGTGAAGTGGGTACAAGAAAATAGCACAAGCATTGAAAATGCCCATTTCTACCATCAGGACAATAATTAAGAAGTTAGAGTCAACTGGAAATGTTATGAATCAATCTGGAATTGGACGCGTGTCTATATTGCCTCAACACACTGTGAAGAGGATGGTTCAAGTGGCAAAAAAATCATCAGCTTTCTTACAGCCTTCTTTGCTCATATTTACCAAGGGTGTCAATATTAGTGTAGAGCACTATATATCATGAATCTACACAAAATACAGGGTTTTCCCTAAATTTTAAGGTATTTTAAGCTTTTTTCATGTTGTTTTTGACCATTATTCTTACCATATTTGTGAAGGAAAGCTGGCTACACTTATTGTACTTTCAGTCAAAAGTCTATTCATTTCACCAAGTAACATGTTTGAGATTTAATGAAAATATATGTGGACCACTTAAAATATGTATCACCTTTATATGATGTTTCAAACATTTTGAAGCGGTCAGCACCTGTTTCTTTCTTTCTTTGACCAGCAGATTTCATCAGAAAAGGACGTTACATGTGAACACAGCCTAATTTTGTTTAACTACCAAGCCACGTTAGATACTAACATTAGTTCAGTCGAGGTATATTTATCCAACGTCAACTAACTAGCTTCGCTGGCTAATGTAACTTAATTCTAGGTTAGCTAGGTTAGCGATTTCTTTAGTTGTATTATAACATTAGTTATATCCTTTGCTATGCTATCTCTGCTATCGCATCCACAAGAACTACTCCCTAAAAAAAGTTAATACTTCATTTATTCTTTGTTGAGGTTGACCTTATCTATGCTTAACTTGCTTATCCGAGTCGATGGTTGTAACGACCATCCCAAAGTGACGGTACAGAGAACTATCACATTAGCTGTTTGATTAGCTTGGCGATGAGCATCTGTCACACACCAATCACACAAACACAGGTCAAACACTGATTGTTCATTCCTGTTGCCAGTTACCGTTCCTTTTGAGATCAAGCCACCTCTCTCACCTTTGTTTTTACATTCATGCTGATTCATTCTTGCCTTTTTTCTTTTGCCTAAGCCTTTCTATGGTTGAGAAAACAGCTGAAATAGCCCATAATATTGAAGTGAGAAGAAAAAGGAATAAAATTACTTAGAGATTTAAAAAAAAAAAAAAAAAGCAGATAAGTATTCACAAGGTGCTATCAATGTGCAAAAGTTTAACTGGATGAATATTTATGCAAAGCACTGTATGTGCCCTCTAAGGCGATGGAAAATATGATCACAGAGGAATGATACACAGCACCTAAGCAGAAAGAACACATGGATAATCTGAGAGTAATGGGTTACACAATGTTCTGACTTAGATTTAGCAGAGGTATGCTTTCTCCATTCCACTGAGAGGAATCCTGCTGACTGAATATTCTGAAGTTGCGATCATCAACTGAGCTAATCATTATTTTCCAACTTCTTCTTGGGAGTTCTTTTAGTGCTTCTAAAATAGAATATACGTTCATAACAATATTAAAGCAACTCTCTTATTTGAAAAACTACAGAAATGGCCTCATAAAAAATATGCAGTACCTAATCGGGTATTTGGACACATGGCCATTTAAATTTAGTTTGACAATTTGGCTTCATAGCAGATCTGAGAACATTTGGTCTTTTCTTCGAGAACCTTCCTTGAACTGTGTCCAAATGATGGCGTCTTAAAAACAGTACATTTTCCCCACTCACAGCTACTCTAAGAATATCACAAAACTGAAACAGACAGATAAAGACGGGTGGGGGGGGGGGGGGGCGTTAGTTTACATAATGCTGAGGTTTCCAATTTAGTTGTCAAAGATCCAAAGTCAATGCACATTTCTGCAAATAGTTTGCTTTTTCCTAACTCCCAGCATACCGAAGTCAGGTAATGATGACTGTAAATTTGGACTCGCTGCCTGGTGGTCCTTAAGGACGGCGCTGAAGACATGAGAAGATATATGATGTGTTCTGGTTCAGCACAAATGAAGGCATGAGGGTGTGACTGCACATCTGGTGATGTGGGTATAGGTGGATAAAGTACACAATGACTGCAATTGTACCACTTATAGTATTGCTTGTTAACCTAGCAGGCAGTCACCAATCGTGCACTAGATTTAGCTCCTCAGCTTAATTAGATGTAGCCATGTTTTTGAAAAGCGTTCCAATACAGCATCAACACTCTCTATTGAAAAGCAACAGAGTAGTGACTATCGGGCTCTACGACAGGCAGGAAAAAACACCCTGATTTATTTGCAAATAGCCAAATCTGTCAAAACACACCACAACGAATATTAGTGTTGAGAAGTAATTAGGTTGGGAGCACGGTGGCTTAGTGGTTAACACGTTTGCCTCGCACCTCCAGGATTGGGGGTTTGATTCCCACCTCTGCACTGTGTCGCTTGTTTTCCCCGTGCTTCGGGGTTTCCTCCAGGTACTCCGGTTTCCTCCCCAGTTCAAAGACATGTGCTGTAAGCAAATGCAGAGGCATTTCCAAATTTTCCATTGTGTGTGTGTACGCAATTGTGTCCCTGCCTCGTGCCCCGAGTCCCCTTGGATAGGCTCCAGGCTCCCCTACGTGACCCTATGTAGGATACACGGTACAGAAGAAGTGCAGATGGATGGATGGTTAGCAGTTAGGTTAGCTAGCGAGGTTAGCTAACTGACATGTATTTGGCACAGGATGGATTGGATTGGTTGTCAGAATCAGTCACGATTTATGTAACAACAGCCAAACCTGTCAAAACACAACGTAACTAATATTAGTGTTAAAATAATGATTACATTTTCTAACTGACTAGCTAACGGTGAGATTTCAATATCAGAGTCTTGTGCTGTCCATTACAATCAGAACTATTTTGTTCATTATTAACACAAGCCAAGTTAGCCAGCTAGCCTACTTAGCTTTCTGTGTACTGTGTCATCCTTAATAATGTGCAGATCAAACATGATGGTTTGAAGCTACTGTATTTCAGATGATATACTCAACAGATTGAAGCCTACTTCATGAGTTCATACTGAATTATGTAAATATAATTTGACCCAATTATGAATTTAAAAGGACATAATTTAAATGACATTTAATTTAAAAAAAAAAAAATATATTAAAAGGGGTACTTTCTAGTCTTCTGGCTACTGCAATTATTATTCTGTCCAGGCTACACCCTGCAGCATTTAGAGTGCAATAAGGGAGGCACTGTGGCCTGTACAGTCCAATGGAGCTTAGCTAAACACTGACAGTCTCAGTCAGGGGCTTCCTGACTAATAAACTTTTATGTGCACTGATGCATCTTTTAAAACATTTGTCATAAAAGCCAGCCAAATACTGGAGGTAATATTCCTCGATCCTACATCTCATCATCGCTTGAGGCAAGAGCCAAATCTGTCGTAGGAAGAAAAATGGCAAATATTGCCTGTCTGGTCACGCACGATTCCCTCGACTGCTTCGTTACAACTTTGAGGAAGCGAGGTTGGCTTTCAGTCACAATGAGCAAAACAGCTCCAGAGTAAGCACATAAATAGCTAGGGCTTGTAACTCAAAACAGACAGACAGGTAAGCACGGGTACGCAGTGAGGAATGTAAGGAATGATAAATTAGACATAATATAGATGCATAGATCAAGTTTATAAGATTTATAAGAAAGAAAGAAAAAACAAAGGAAATTCTCATGTCTGTGTGAGTAGGCAGAGGATACAATGCACAACTTTAAGCTTTATTTCTCTCTCTCTGTCTGCTGTAATTACATGCTGCCTTTGCGTTCTCTGATCCCATTTGAGGTCTTGTGTGTTTGTATGTCAGCTTTCTCTATCTGAGTACTGATAGGATGGTAGGTGGTACCCAGATCCCAGGCAACTCATAAATCATAGCTGTGAAGGTGGTGTGTGGAGAGCAGTGTTGTTAAATTAAGCATGTACATGACAGTGTTCAGATCACTCCACTATGAAATGAACCGCTCTCGACAGCGTGCATCAGGATTATTCCCGAGGAAGCCTACATTTGCACTTTGCTGTATTGTGTATTATGAAAACTGGAACTGCTTC
Organism: Ictalurus furcatus; assembly: GCF_023375685.1. NCBI lineage: Eukaryota > Metazoa > Chordata > Actinopteri > Siluriformes > Ictaluridae > Ictalurus > Ictalurus furcatus. The sequence continues at coordinate 15,917,261 of NC_071268.1, read as the reverse complement.
TATGCTGTATACCGGAGTGTGTGTGTGTGTGTGTGTCCTGCATAAATCCATAGCCCTTCTTTGTGAGCAAGTGTGTGAGTTAGTGTGAGTAAAGCACTGAGACAGGACCATGTAGTGCTGATCATTTTCTTTTCTGCCTCAACAGTGACACTTAACAAAGAGAGAGAGAGAGAATCTCATTAATCGATTCACTGTTCCATGAATTTCCACTGAATAAGAAACGAAACCAAACATCAGTTCGGTTTCATCACTAAAAACTGCTTGTATGGAAACAACCTCTGGTTGTGGGCTTGGGTATGGCATCCTTTTAACACTGTGGAAATCGCAACAAAATAAACATAAGCTGCACTCCTAATTGATCGCATGGAGTGCAGTGGGTTTTGCCGTCTCAGAGCTACACGGTTCCCAGTTCAATCCTGAGCTCATGGGTTTCCTCCAGGTGGATTGGCTACACAAAATTACCCTTAAAAGTGAATGTGTGTGTGTGTGTGTGTGTGTGTTTGTGTGAGTGTGTGCGTGCCTGGTGCCCTGCGATTGACTAGCATCCAATCCAGGGTGTATTCCCACCTCATGTCCAGTGTGACCCTGAGCAGGATAAAGCTCTTACTGAAGCTGAATTAATGAATAAATGAATACACTGCTAAAACTAATGACATTTATTTTCATAAGCTACACACTAAATTAAACAGGGTGACGAAGTAAAAGAAGGAAATAACAATGTGTTTAAGTACAAGCTATATTGCTGATAAAAGTTAAAAAACAACTATGGGGAAAATACTGGCTAAACAAACCGACAGGGTTAGAACTGAAATGTCAGAAAGGATGAGGCTGTAAAAAAACAACAGGGAGGCCCCAGAAATCTGCTCAGAGGATATGAAAGAAGTTGGAGGCGGTGACAAAGGAAAAATGGTAAGTAAATGTTTTATTAGAGAATATTAGTGGTTAGCACATTTGCCTTGCACATCCAGGGTTGAGGGCTCAATTCCCGCCTCTGCTCAGCATGCGTGGAGCTTGCATGTTCTCCCCGTGCTTCTGGGGTTTCCTCCAGGTACTCTGGTTTCCTCCCCCAGTCCAAAGACATGTGTTGTAGACTGATTGGTATGTCTGTAGTGTGTGAATGGGTGTCTGAATGTGTGTGTGCGCAATTGCTCCAGGCTTCCCACAAGCCTGTGTAGGATAAGCAGTACAGAAAATGGATGGACGGATGGATGGTACTTGAGCATCTGCGAACCTGATGCTTTAGATGTCTTGTTGGTATAAACGAAATGCGTTTTGTCCCCAAAATTTGTACCAAAAATTTGTACCAAGGGTATACACTTGACTGCAGGCTCTCATGGTTACTTATTTTACACGGTGGATTAAGAAAGTCCCACATCGGATTGTTTAACGATTTGGTTCTTAAACTGGTAGAAATGTGGGCTGGTTCATAAAAAGGTTTGTTGGTTCTGTGATCGAGCACAGCGTTGGTAGAAAAGGGGTATGTCCTTGTCCCACACATACATAGGATCTGCAGCCGTGCTCTGTGTGTGAATCATAAATCATGCTTGATGTGGAGCAAAATATGTTTTTCTCACTTCTTTCTGTATACTCCTGTATTCCCTGTGTGCATTGCTTTTATGACATGCACAAAGCTTGATCCATATACAGTTACAATCAAAATTATTCAACCCCCACTGCAAATCAGGGTTATTGTCAAAATTTACAGACTTTCATCTGTTTGCAATGAACAAGTCAAACAAAAGCAATTGAAATAGCTCAACACAACGAATGCTTCAAGTGGTTTCCCCAAATTCAACTGAAAATACAACTTATAATGATTTCTCCAGTTTCAATATTATTCAATCCCCCAAATACAGGAAGTCCGCAGATCGTTACAAAGTCTTAAAATGTCTTAAAGCATAAAATGTAAAAATAAAGCTTTAATTAGCATTAAAATGTCTCAAATTCACGTTTCAAAGGTTTCAAAAATGCAACTGAACCGGGAACCATAGAGAAGATTTATTTTGGCTCGTTGCTGTTTGAGATGGTAAACCCGTGTGACTGTGTTGCACTCAGAGTGTGTGTGTGGCTCATCAGTGCTTTAGAGCGGGTCGGTCCACAGTAAACGCCGCTCCACACCAACTTCATCTCTGTCTGTGCTGTGAGTTTGAATCGCTCATAACCTGAGTTTAGAAACAACACGCGCCAGATTCACTTTGGTTTCATGTTAGAGTAATCTCAAACATTTTTGTGGGAAGAGATTTACAGCATTTCACCTGACTGGTAATGAGACGTGAATTTTAAAAAACTGTTGCCAACTAAGAGGAGGTCTTCCTGCGGTTTTCCACCAAAATAAAAGCCACAAGGTCTAACGCATAAAAGTGAATTAAGTCAGAAACTTATTACTATTGTTATATTACTATTTGTACCCCAATAAAAATGTATTATTATCATTATCATTATTATTATTAAGTATTATTGAGTGCAATAGTAATATTACAAAAATAACAAAGGTTATATTTTCTTCTTTACAAAAATTATAAGTTGCATTTTCAGTTGAATTTGGGGAAACCATGTGAAGCATTCATTGTGTTGAACTATTTCAATTGTTTTTGTTTGATTTGTTCATTGCAAACAGCTGAAAGTTTGTAAATTTTGACAATAAACCTGATTTGCTATGGGGGTTGAATCGTTTTGATTGCAACTTTAAACATCCTTTATCAGTAATGTTACACTGAGTATTATACACCTCATAAAGTGTTTGTGTGTAACACATTCATCAATAACTCATTAATGAATTCTTTATGTATCTGTCCTGAGCCACCTGTTTGGAAGACACATACTTCTGGAAAACAGGTCTCTCTTGACTGACTTACTCACTAATATAATCCCAGGCTGTAAGAGCAGCACTCTAATGTGAGGAAGATCAGTAAGGTGGTAAAAACAGACATAAATCAAATCAACAGATAATGGAATCCAATATGGCTTTACCTTCAGCGGAACAAAACGTGGAGGTAATTTGACTCAGCCTGTTGTGGCACCGCAAAGCCCATTTCACAAGCTACGGTGTGGAGACACCCCTCTCCATCCCCACGTCCCCCACCCCGCCTCTGAGGAGATGCAATGTGACAGGCTTGCCTTAAAAATGGTTTTACTCCTTCTGCTGTGCTGCAGAACATATAAAGGTGAGAGATCAGCACTGACCCAAAATTGAAAACAGTACCCAGTAATATACAAACTGCATACTGACTATCCACTGCTCAGAAACACAGCTAACTCTACCAACTGCAATCCTTTACCGAACATCACTGATGCAGATGATAAACAAAATCTGCTAAAGTTCATGTCCAGCCTCTTCAGCTTCATATAGTGCTCAAGCAATGAAGTTTAGAGTTCTAGCTCACACTTTTATTTTGAGCTCTACATACAACCTCAGCAGATGGAGGAAGGAGAGTTTTACAAAAAGGGAAACCAGAATTGTGGGAAATCTAGCTTTAAAAATAAATAAATAAATAAATGTTTAATTAAAATAATATATTTTTTAATAAAATAATTTTTAAAAAACATAGTTTAATTACCTTTAATTATACTTGAAGAGTAGGAAGTATAACTGAGTAATGCTAGTAAATTATATAAAGTATCAATAATGGCAGCAACTACAAGCTAGAAAAGTGATACCAGTTAGGTATCATTAGTGGTTGGCACATTTGCCTCGCACCTCCAGGGTTGGAGGTTCAAATCCCACCTCTGCCCTGTGTGTGTGGTTTGCATATTCTCCCTAGGCTTCTGGGGTTCCTCTGGGTACTCTGGTTTCCTTCCCCAGTCCAAAGACATGCACTGTAGGCTGACTGACATTTCCAAATTGTCCATAGTGTGTGAATGTGTGTGCGATGGTGCCCTGTGATGGGTTGGCACCCTGTCTAAGGTGTCCCCTGCCTTGTGTCTCAAATTCCCTGGGAAAGGCTCCAGGCTCCCCTGTGTAGGATAGGAAATGGATGGATGGATGGATGTTAATTAGTGTGTGGAATAATAAAAATAAAGAGTCATTAATAATAATGAGGAATGCCAAAGACATTCCCATACTCCCCCAACCCACCGTTTTTTTTTTTTTTTTTAACCAAGGGTGCCAATAATTCTGTAGTTGGCTGTATATCTATAGTAGAGCTGCAAAAACTAATCGATAAAATCGATAATAATCGATTATGAAAATCGTTGTCAACGACTCTCATTATCAATTGGTTGGTCTGCGCGCAGCACGAGGTGCGTTTACTCATTATGTTACTTCAGTTCCATAGCATGCACCAGAGAGTACACACTAAAGTTGTGTCCCAAATGATGTACTACACACTTACACTATGCACTGTATACTCTACCATCTAGGGTATGAATTTTAGAAGGGTACTGTTGTCTCAAATGGAACACTAGCGTTTTTTTTACTAACCGGAAGTTTAAGCCATTTCCGTAATGCTCTGCTGCTAGCTTTAGCAGAATACCCAGAGTCAATGACAATTAATTTCTTGTTTACAGTTTATGTCACCATTACCTTTTATCCTCAGTCCCCATCAAACGTAATCATCAAGTGACAGCGGAAAAAAGTGTACGGCCTCCAAGTCCTCTAAGGTTTTATATTAAACACTGTAAAGAAGACTGTAAACTTTACAAAGCGGAGCTTGTGTAGCACAGAAGCACAACAGTGATGCACGAGCACAAACTTATGCTTATATCCAAAATGCTCCACTGTTCAAGGGTTGGGGAAACTGGTGCGAGTTTCTTAAAAGGTTTAGTTTAATTAAAGTTATTAATTGTCATTATATGCTGTATTTGCACGCTTGAAGTGTAACTTCTGTGGTTTATTATAACGGAAGTGATCTATTAATAACGAGGCTGCATTGCTCCTCACTCGCAGTGTAGACGCACTGATAAACAGTGTAGTGCAAGTAAGATCTGTAATTTTAAACTAAAACGGTACAATCAAAGTAAACACAAGTAAAACAATATGCCCAAAGGCAGTGAGTAACAGTAACCACAAGGTGCAGTGAAAGTGAGATTTTATTATTAATTTAGGACTGTGGTTTAATTATCAGTTTTTTTTGTGCATCCAATAAAATGATGCATACATACTTTATATATTATATATATATATATATATATATATATATATATATATATATATATATATATATATATATATAAATATAAAATTCGACAATGTCACATAATAAACATAATGGACGTTAGGATGGACGCAAGTACCGATAAAAGCTTTTATTTAAAGAGAGGTAGGTAGACAAATCCAAATCATCAGACAATAACGTAGGTCAAAAAACAGGCAGTGGGTCAGGCGAGTGACAAACAGGCATAAACGAAGCAAAACCAGAGTCAAGAATGAGGGCAAGAACGAGATCAAAACAATAACACATGAACCAAAAACAAACGCTTGGTATACGGAAAACTCACATAATACTTCGCAAAGTCATAGTGTTAGAACAGTCTCTTATATACTGTGGTTGTGAGTGTGTGTGAGATTGGATGCAGGTGTGTGTGATTAGAATGAGTGTTCTGTGTGCGTGTGTGAATGTCCTGGGAATTGCAGTCCATAGCGGCCATGTTCATAGGCCGCCGTGCAGTATGGGAAATGTAGTCAATGGTTTGCTGTGATATGACAGACAAACAGTTGTGTTAATGTAAAGTTTTATATTTTCAGAAGTTTTATATCACCCGACTAATCATTTTTATTGGAAAAACAACTGGCAGATTAAACTATTATGAAAATAATCGTTAGTTGCAGCCCTAATCTATAGTAATATATTGTGTATGGAATAAAACATAATGAGGCATGCTGAACAGTCGTTCCTTTATCAGCCTCTCTTTTTTCCTCTTTCTTAAAGTTATTAAAACAAAAATAAAATCCCAGCTGGCACTACCTCAGAGCTGCTTCTATAGAAAATGAAGCAGCAACTTCTGACCAATTGGATTCAAGAATTCAACAGCATTGTGGTATAAATTATTGCATGTATCAAAGGAATATGATCATGTCACCCCAACTGGCTCCTGGTCCAGTTTAAGATTCTGTTGTTTGTCTTTAAAACTCTTAATGATGAAGCTCCTTCTTTTCTCAAAGATCTTCTTACACCACATTCATCTAGCAGATTTCTAAGATCTTCTGATAGGTTTCTTTTGTATGCCCCTCGATCTCGTTTAAAAACTAAGGGGGATAGAGTTTTTTCAGTTGGCACCCCTCGTTTATGGAATCAATTGCCACTTGGTATCCGCCATGCACCTTCTATTATCTTTTTTAAAAAGAGGCTGAAAGCATATCTCTTCTCCCAGGTGTTTTAATTTAATATTTACTATTGTCTGTCTTTATTTGCTTTTATTCTGTTTTCTATTTGACTTTTCTTACTCTGTTCAGCACTTTGGTCAGCTTTGTTGTGTTAAAGTGCTAAATAAAATTTACTTACTTACTATGTATCAGATTGCCACAGTTTTAACTAATCTTCTGTTCAGTAGCTACAGAAAACAGCTGTGTGTATGTTGTGTACACAGTCAGGTTGAGGTTGGAGTGCACACAGCACGAAACACTATGAATATAAAAAAAAGTAATGGAAACAGAGCGCCTTGCTCTCAGAGATAAACCTGTTACTGTTGTGTGAGTTAATGGGTGTATTGTAGACTCCGATAAAGCGAGCACATCCTCAGCTTGGCATTAAGCCTCTATGCCTGTAATCTGCTTTGCGACCCACTCGCCATACTGAACTCTTATTCAGAAAGCACATCTCCTGAAGGGGCACATCAATATTTTAACCGTTGTCTTTCTGGATGTTTAAAAAATTGTATTTATTTTTTTTACATCATCTATCTACATTTTCACAGCCAGGAATAACACAACCAAAATACAAACACATACACACATAAACCCAAAACACCTTGATAGAGTAACCATTAGTCTTAACACCAATCTTATTATGTTACCCATGCACACACAGGCATGTCCGCACTGTAGAAACTTGGAGAAATGGTTTCCTATAACTCCTTCTGCTTCAATCACCTTGTTTCCTTTCACCCTTGATTACTCACAGACTGACACAACAATGGCTCACATGCTGTTCTCAGGCCCCTGTAAGTCTGCTCAAGATGCATGAACAATCTCACTCTTTAAAAAAAATAAATAAATAAAAAATCTATGTTGTCACTTCAATGTTGTCAGCTCCAGGGTTCCTGGTTCGATTGTGAGCTTGGGTTACTATCTGTGTGTTATTTTCATGCATGTTCTCCCCATGGGTTTTCTCTGGGTTCTCTGGTTTCCTCCCATCTCCCAAAACATGCTGGTGTGAACTATCAACTCTAAATTGCCCCTTGGTGTGAATGTATGTGTGCTTGGTGCCCAGCAATGGACTGGCATCCCATTTGAGACGTGTCCCCGCCTCACACACGGTGCTTCTGGGATAGACTCCAGATGCACCACGACCCTGAGTGATTTTCCAGGGAATTTTGCACAACTTATACATGCTAGTTGTTGCTTCTCATTGATCTAACAATACAAGCCCTTTAATGACTGACTGAAACACAAACACCTTCACACAATGCACCCCTCAGTCTGAAATCACATGAACTGAAATATTAAAAGTGAATTATATAGGTTATAAGAACATGTTATGTTTCAAATATAGTCAAGTTTAAATAAGTTTAAATCCATCTTTTCCACCAAAAAACATGCCAAATATCAAAGTAAAATATACTAGTTTAGACTAGTTTTAACTATCTTATGAACATAATCTATGAAAATTCCCAAATTTGGTCAGAATTCCAGCTTCACCATGGGATTCTCTTAGTAAATGAAATACTTTTATGTAGACTGGCTCTGATGGAGGACAACATCTATAAATAGTGACCCTCCCTTTGTTGAGTGACCAATAAAAATGCTTCACATGCAATACCTTTAGGGCAACCCATGCACACTGGTGTTCATCATGTATCCTCGACTTGGTGCTCCAATATAGCGTTCATCTCTCCACATTAGAAACTAGAACACTCCACACTATACCAGTTAGGCCTATTAATAGAGAAATGATCAAATGGAACGTCAATCTCCTCCTAATTTAGCAGATCTTTTGTCCTTGGTTGCTAATACACTAGAAATGTAATCTCTGTGGATTAATAAGCAAACATTACATTTTACCAGAACCTCACCGGATATTTTTGGACATTTTATCTATTCACCTACAGTACTATGAAGTTTTTATGCAAAGAAATACTGTAGTCCAAAGATGCCTTCAAAAAGAATCAAATAAAGTGTTTCTACATTTAAAAAAACCTATTAAACACAGGGTACTGTGTAAACACAAGGTTCGAACAAATGCTTCATAATGAAATTCCAGGACTTTCAAGCACAATTTCTTTGTTTTCAAGGACTACACAAGAGAATTCATTCAAGCATATTCTCTATTTCTTCTTTTTACCCCCCCACCCCCCCAAAAAAAATAAAAATAAAAATAAACAAATAAATAAAACAATAATACTAATTATAACACAACCAAACTGTATATGTCGCCTTTTCCAGCCATGCAGGACTAAATTTGCGTTTCCCAGACATTGCTTTGTCTTCACCATAACATCAATATACTCCAGGTGAGTGACAGGAGCACCGTTCCAACAACATTCAATGGAAAGTCGCTAAACGTCACTAGATGACGTCATGCGCTAATTAGCATATTCATTATCCCATTGCTTTGTATTTGCATTCTGCCTAGTGTCTGTTTGCTTCTTTCCTACTCGCTGTGCTCACATACTGTATTTTAAAACAGCCGAATTCCCAATAAAGCTGTTCTCATTTACATATTTTTATGTTTCTGTTGTCATACAGCGGGCGAGTATGAAATAGTCACTGAAACACGGCCCATTAAGCCTACATGTTAACCAGCAGTCACTTCCAAGCTGATGCTCTGCACTGCTAAAATCCTGATTTATAACCAGGACGTCGTCTGACAAAACCACCACACACATAAGTTAAACACAACGGGTGTGCTGTGATTTTGCCTATATGTACATCAGAAGATGTAAATCAGAAGAGAGAAAATAAGAAGCGAATGAATATGCTGCTCTTCTCTGCCATTCACTGAACAGGGGAAAGTTGGACCATCGCACTCGCAGGGCAGTACTGGCCACTCTCTTCTACGGAAAGTAGCTAAACAGTCGCAAGATTTGTCGCCAAGTGCTTTTTGAGGGGGGAGTCGCTAAAGTGGTCTGAAAAGTGGACCGGAGCTGTTTTTGTCACAATGAGTGAGCGAATAGCAGGAGAAGAGGGAGGGGCTGCAGCGGGGCGACATATTTTAAGTGAAAGGATTGTATTCGTGTTCTACAAAAAATAAACACGTTATTTAGGGATTTCGTATTTATTGACCTTTTATAATTCAAGCACTTTTTAAGCACCACTATCTATTTTCAAGGTTTTCCAGTACTTCAATTTCAAAAAGCCAAATTCAAGCACTTCAAGCACCTTGTACAAACCCTGTAAACAGTAATAAATGAAACAAAAGTCAATATTTGTTATGATGACCCTTTGGTTTAAAAACAAATTAGTAGTTTTATAAGTTTTATAGGCAGTTTTATAAGGAAATGAGCTGTAAGTGTTATTGAGCATCTTGTAGAACCAGCCACAGTTCTTCTGGAGACTTTCACTGCCGCACTTCCTTCTTATTTTTGCAGTAAAACCCAGCAGCCTTCATTTTTGTCTGAAAAGTCATTTCTGCTGCTTTATGTACTGACATTCTGTAACGTTTTGCCATGTTAATAACGCCATGTTTGGAATCTAAAACGTTTTTGTACTTGATAATGTAGAAGTCATAAAATAAAAATGTATAACAAAGAAAAAATAGTGTGTCTTAAAATGTTTGCAGGTTTTTGTGTTTCCCACAACTAGCAAACAATTCTTTTAAATTTCAAGTTTTCCAAGATGCCTAGGGATGCTGAAAATGCTGGCATTGCAGTATGCAGGCTAGTGAGGGAAAAACTACTGCATGGTGCTTGATCATATGGAAAGGTCAAGAGTCTAAACTCACTTCAGACAGTGCGAGCACCACAGTGGAAAATAGGCAATAAAAGCTCAGAGGATGCTTAATGATTCACATTCTCTTCCCCGACGTGGTGCTTCAGAGATACAGAATAATCGTTTTATACCCAATACGTATTCAACTGACAATCTGTTTTATTTGTTCATGATTATATATCTGAAAAGACTGAATTTTCAAATCCAACGACATGGTTTTCACGGCACATTTTAAAACAGCAAACAGCAAGGATGAATACACGGAGGGGCTCAGCTGCTGTGGGGACACTGCACGATGCGGAGGTAGCTATCGACGGAGATGTCAGTGCACAATTACATTTTCATATTCCTAATTGGATTTTAGGGAGGCTAAAACATAGCATTAGGTTAAGCTCTGAGGTTGAATGGGGAAAAACGTCTAAACCCATGGACTTTAACTTCATATCTACTCTGGCCATCTTTTGTGTGATACAATAATCATAACAATGGACATCAGTAAGGTTTGTTTATTATCAGTCAGCTACGTCTATATATAGTGTAAGAAAAAGGTGTGTGTGTGTGTGTGTGTGTGTGTGTGTGAATGTGTGTGTTACTGAAAGTGTGAGTGTGAAAGACAAAGACAGGAAAAAGGAAGAGTGGATGAAAGAGAGCATGTAGAATAGTGTAAATTATTCAGACTGCATATTGATTCTGCTAGCATGTGCAGACACCCACCCACCCACACACACCCACACAAACGCAAACACACACACACATCCACACACACTATCACACACAAACGCACAGGCATGCACACTCACACAAACACACACACACACACAAGCACGCACGCGCACACACCCACCCACCCACCCACCCACACACACACACACACACACACACACACACACTGCTCTGAGAATAGAGGGTGTGTGCAGTACGTTTCCACTGTGAGAGACTTTTTGAATATTTTACTAAGAGAAACTGAGCAGCATGCCTCAGGCATAGTGTGTGCTCTCACAAGCAGCCGCACCAATGCTGCACAATAAATCATCTTTTAATTGTGATCAGTTTTGGCTTCCACTCGTAATTAATCATAACGGGCATAATTGATATTAGCTTGGCTCGTAAAATTACAAAGAGTTTTTAATTCATTTTTAATTGAACTATTTCACAAGCTCTCCCTTCCAGTTTTCACTCTTTGGTGGCATATGCTCTTGCATGACTAATTTATTTGTATTTTTTTATTATGGATACATCTCAGAGAGTTATCCTTTTGACTGATGGCTGTAAAATATGATTAAATAATGCAGTGCGAGTGCAACTGTTTTGCTTAATTACTGCCGGAACATTTATAATAAATAATCATGATTTCAATATTGAGCAAAATGATTGAAATCAACATCATAGCCATTATCGTGTAGGCCTAAACACAAACCATGCTGCGGTATCACACTGCCAGCATCTACGAGAGAAGCAGCTTTAAGACCTTAATTACACAAAATGGATGAAGCATGTGTTCAGAGGCATTCTCTCCACATGCTCCTCTCACAATGCCGGGTTATTATGGCATTTTGATTTATACGTTCACTTTAAAACATGAATAAGTAGCATGACTGATTTGCTAAACAGTAAATCGCGTAGAATTGAACCAGGAGTGGGATAAAAACAGACAAAGGAAAAAAGCAAAGCAAAGTAGAGGAGTGACATGATGCATTGTGTACTGAACTCTTGTGAGCTCCTTATCGCTGTAGTTCATCTGTTGTTCACCTGAGCAACACACAACAGCTGCAGGAGTGACACCCTTATGCTGGCAAAGACACGCAGGGATTTTCCACTGCACGTTCAAAAACAAATACTCGCCCAATTAAGAGCCAACAGAGCTAGGGCTTCAGCAGCTGCTTGCACCTGGAGAACATAAGCTCTATCAAAGCCTAGACAGAGTGGAAACTGCCACTATGTTTTTTACAGACTAACCAAAAATTAACCTTTGCACCAAGTAGTAGAGTTTTAACATTGCGTTAAAACTCACAGCTAGTCCCTAGTAGCGAATTCTGTTCAAGGTGCAGCATATTTACGGACTAGAAATGCATCTCTGTTTTGCTTTCTTTTGTGTTTCATGATATTCCTGTACGCAAGAAATATCTTTGTGGTCTATGTTCACCGTCATGGCCAACTAGCTGAAATTACAAACACTGTTTGGAACAACACATACAGTGCTGCTTGAAAGTTTGTGAACCCTTTGGAATTTTCATGTGAGGAAACACACCAACATCCCAGAGCTGAAGCTGTGCTGTAGTGAGGAATGGGCCAAAATTTCTCCAAGTCAATGTGCAGGACTGATCAACAGTTACTGGAAACATTTAATTACAGTTATTGGTGCACAAGGGACACACACCGGATACTGAAAGCAAAGGTTCACATACTTTTGACACTCACAGATATGTAATTTTGGATCATTTCCCTCAATAAATAAGTGACTTTAATTGAGATGTCTTTATCTACTTTTAGGACTTGTGTGAAAATCTGATGATGTTTTAGGTCACATTTATGCAGAAATATAGAAAACTCTAAAGGGTTCACAAACGTTCAAGCACCACTGTACAGTATAAATTATAAATATGCTATTTTTATATCCAGCAGTGTAGCATGCATCAAAGCGATAAAACCCCACACACAAAACATATCATTAGCATAGTATACCACAAAATATCAGTTAGAGCTGCAGTGCATTGTTAGTTAGTTATACATTAGTCAGTGGTTCAGTATATTCAAATGCAGGTTAACTTATCAGCCGTTTTGTTATCTTGCGTTGATATGGTTCGTTATTAAAATGCCGTTCTTGTGTGAGAAGTGCATAACGTACAAATACAAGAGATGAATAATTCGAGTCACTATTTTATTGTACAGCAGAGTCTGTTTTAATTACTCAAGCATGATGCTATTACTATTATCACTATTACGTATTTATATTTACTCCAAGTTTCAATCGAGTATTCTTCATGTATAATATTTCCCATTGATGTAACAAAGTTATGTGCAACAAAGCTATGATCTACCTTCATTTTACAATCTACTAGTTACGATATACCTTAATGTGTCTGCGGTGCAAGCAAAATTCGAAACCACACTAGTTTTAAAATGACTACTGACTTGACACCCTGACTTACGCTCAAACTTACACTCGTACTGGTACAACTGGCTGCTGATTCATCAACAAACTGGAACTGACACGGTCACAGCAGTAGAGGCAATGGCATCATTAGTACAGCATGCAAATGTAGCCTTGTTTTGTCTGATCAGTAGTGTGTTTAACCAGCTGATATTGGCCGCAATAGATTTAGAGTGTTTTTTTTTGTTTGTATATTGTTACTAATTGAAAAAAAAGGACAACATTCTATTATACGACAAAATAAAAAATGATTTTATCTATGAAAATATGCTGAACCCCCCCCCCCCCCCCACTGTACACACCACTCCTCTATTAAGATTGCATTGACATACATACATATTCCTCATTGTGCTATGTTGATGTTATAAAACATTATATATGCTGGTAAAATTTTGAGGGATGAAACGAAATAAGCGAATACAGTATGTGTTCACCTGCGTACGTGCCGTCATGTCAGAGAGAGAGGGAGAGAGCGAAAGAGAGAGAAGCACCACTATGGTAATGAGAAGTGTCAGATTGCTGTAGCTCGTTATCACATTACAGTGGTTACACTGCATGATTAATATGGTTCGTCTGCTTCCATTTGCAGCACAGCCATGCCATGCATTTACATGCCCGTTGCATGCTGAATCTCAAACACACACATTCACCGAGCACGCACTCATCCACGCTCATTTCTGTATACTGAGTGCGTGCACGTGAATGCTTCAGGGTTATGGGCAAATTCCTGACCTTTCACCCATGCTCACAGTGAAAAGCAGATGTTATGTGTCTTATCTAAAAGTTGCTGCACAATAAAAATCTAACAAAACACAAAGCTTTCTACTTGCTAATGTTCGGTCAGGATGAGACAGGAGGCTCTGGAGACTAAGTGGCTATTCGCTGACAGATTGCTAACGAAATGGTTATACCCCCAGGAAAACCTCACTGCTGGGTGACTGAATTTCTTGCACCTGCTCAGCTCAGTTGATGCGCAGCAGTCCAAAATAACTACTCTTACGCTGTCAGAAGTGCACTGCCATTGTACACACGACCGCAATAGTGTCAGGAGCTGAAGGTGAGCTTGGTCGGAGAAGAGAACGTCCTGTGCTTTTCATTTAACGCCTTAAAATAGCAGCATTTTTTTGGTACACATGGTTTCAATTCTGCTGAAAGGCCAACACTCCTTTCAGCAAGAATAACACCAAATCCTGGAATCCATTTAGGAGCAAAAATTGAGAGCCTTTGTGTTATAAAATCTGTGCGTGGTCCTGTGTCTGGTAGCACACAGTAATTTGACATTTCCAGTCAGCATTTGATCTGCAACTACACTACAAAAATCAGATACTCAAGTATATAGTATTTATTAGATAGCACCATGGAAATTTACATTTACATTTATTCATTTAGCATACTCTTTTATCCAAAGCGACTTACAAATGAGGAAATGTCTTCAGGACTTAGCGTTTTTGTTGCTAACGTGACAAGCTGCATTTATTTGGTCTCTTCAAGAGACAGAGAGAAAAAGATGAGCTGTTGAAGGAACAGCTGTTTATAGCTGCTATAATATGATCAGTGATAACAGAAAATAACTCGTTGCACAGATGTTCCACAACTATAAACAGTTAAAATTATGCCGTGTCATTCTTTAATCAATACCAAAATACAATAATTGGTACAAGAGGAATGAAACACTCTGGGATGTGCTTCTATTGGAAAATATTTGTCTATATAAAAACTTCAGGGTTGTAACTCTGTTATGCATTAAGCCACTCCACAACATCCTATCACTGATTATTTTCCTAGAACAGCACACTAGTGCTGATTTTGTCAGCAATTTTTTATTTAGTCTTAGTTCAAATGTCCTTGATTGTCCATCTATCCATCTTCTATACTGCTTATCCTACAGGGTCATGAGGAACCTGGAGCCTATCCCAGGGAGCATGGGGCACAAGGTGGGATACACCCTGGACAGGGTGGCAGTCCATCGCAGGGCACACTCACATACACATTCACACACCCATTCATACACACATTCATACACTACAGACACTTTGGACATGCAAATCAGCCTACCATGCATGTCTTTGGACTGGGGGAGGAAACTGGAGTATCCGGAGGAAACCCCCGCAGCACGGGGAGAACATGCAAACTCCACACACACAGGGCCACGGCAGAATCGAACCCCAAAACCTGGCGGTGTGAGGCGAACATGCTAACCACTAAGCCACCATGCATCCTATGTCCGTGATTGTTTTTATCATATTTAGTCAACCGTATCCTGTTGTTTTTTTTTTTTTTGTCAAGTTTTCACTGACTAAACGTCTGGGCATTTTATGTAAGTATTTTAATCTAGTTTTAGTCAATGAAAACTGTTGACATTTTTAGCCATAAGATTATTATTGATTTTGATTAACATTTCAGTCAATCTAACCAAAAACGAACTCTAGCTTGAAAGGTATACCCCATTGTGCTTGCTTAATGCTGATAGGTCACACACATTCAATGAACAGCATATTTGGATTGTAATTTATAAAAAAAAAAAACCCAAAAAAAAACATTCTATAATATTTTGTCTCCTCTTTTTTGTCTATGAAAATGAAGATAAATTTTGGTAATGTTTTTCATTTTTAAACTACATTTTAGTCTCGTTTTTTAATCGTTTTTTCGTCAACAATATTGCACATTTATATAGTCACAGTTAGTGTTTAATGACGTGGGTGTCGTCTCGTCATCGTCTCGTTTCAGTCATGGAAAAAAAGGTCATTTACAAGCATTTTTCGTCATAGTTGTCGTAAGGAAATTAACAATACAGCACACCCAGTCATACCTTACTTAAAGCCCAGAGAAACTCAACATTACTGTCTGTCTGTGCAGTTTCTTGCTAATCCTATTTGGTTTCCCTCTCCATCTTAACTTTTAGCGGGCGGATTTTTCATCTTCCTCCCTGTTATCGCTCTCTCTTTTCATGTAACTCAAGCCAATCCTTGGCTTTTAGGGTCCCTGAACTCCCAGGGGATGTAAAACACACACAAAGTCTCCATTCCCATCATCCCCTTCAGTATTGATCTGTAACATTAAACCACATGCATCACCTCCAACCTCTGTCTACTACAGCGAGGAAAAAACATAGTCCCTAAATGATCATCTTAATGCACCAGATGGATGAGTATCTGAAATGGGATCAATGGCTCTTATTATGGGCTGTGTGAGTGTGCATCTAAGTAGATATGTGTGTGTGTGTGAGAGAGAGAGAGAGGAAGTGAGTGCACCGAAAGTGCATTTTTGGATATTTGGACAGATTTAACCAATAAGAGGGGATAAAATGAGAAAACCCATTTTGCCCAGAAGCATGCATATGCAACCCAGGCTACATTTCCATCCTATATACTGTGTTTTTATTATCAGTTCATAAAAGCACAAATATACAAAGGTACAGCAAACACCCACACACAGCTGCACAGCAAACACACAACTGAGTTTCTCAGAGGAGCTGTAATTAAAAGATTAGATCCACATGATCAGTCTGGAGACAGCTTTCATAACTTTTTTCTCTTTCTCTTGTGCTGCTCATGGTTGTGTATATATATATATATATGTGTGTGTGTGTGTGTGTGTGTGTGTGTGTGTGTGTGTGTATACATTTATATCTGCGAATGTATTAGTATCTATGAACTCTGGGCATTTGCGTGAACTCTTAGTATGGGTTATAAGACTTTTCTGCTACTCACACACAATGGAATAATGTGTTAACTTTACCTATGTATTTACTTTTGGCACCAAAAAACTGGAGCTGTGCTTTTTCCATCCGATTTAGTACTAAAAGTTGCAGTTTTCAGGGGTTTTTTGGAACCAATATATTCATTTTCAGGTCACTTGGGGGACCAAAATGTAAAAATCCATCATCATAAAGCCCCTTTGACAGTTGTAGCCTAAGCTGAGTGATTACGCAGCCAGCTAAACAAAGGAACCAAAAACTATTTTCAACCTTAAGTTGTATTTAAAAATAGCATTATTATTGCTTTTCTCTCTAATCCCTCCTGTCCTTTTCCCTCTTCATCATCTCACAACTCCTGGGACCCAAAGACCCCTGCCTCAATTTCTGTCCTCACCCTTTCCCTTATCTTCTCTCTCTTTCCCTCCCCTCTCAGTCCATCCAGCTATAAGTCGATAATGGTTTATATAGATGGCTATCAGACAGCCTGAGTCACTCTCACTACACGCTAATGAAAAAAAAATATTACACCTCTCTCTCTCTCTCTCTCTGTGTGTGTGTGTGGTCATACTGACCTTATCCAAGGACATGTGCTAAATGATCTCATGATGATAACTGAGGAAAGTCGATAACAAATTATACTCTAAATTTGCTCCCACTCGAGGAGCCTAGCTGCATGTTTGTGCCTAAGTGCGTGTTATTGATTTAACACTCACTTCAGGTTCATCTTCTATAAAGCATGTAAAATTATTATTATTATGATCGGAACTATCATGAGACAGCGTCTAATCCCAGCCCCTAGAACAGGGCTATTCAACTAAATTTGTGAACAGTTAACGTTTAATCCTTAACTATCAGTGATTAGTACCTGGCTATAAATAAGACAACTGTTAGTAGTTTTTTTTTAATAATGGTGCTTGAGAATATCACTTTTAACTAGTGCCATAGTCTCTGAACAGAGAAAATGTCTGATTTGAACTTAACTCCTAAAAAATAAACATCTTTGTTAAAACTCTCCTGTTTCTGACATGAAGTCTCTAGCCATGTAGCATGTAGCATGTAGCATGTAGCTAGTCTCTGGTCTGATCAGCTAAACAATTTACATTAATGCATGTTTGGATAAGACACAGCTGAGTTTCTGCTAAAAGCTGTGATGGCTCCTGTTTTGAAAAGTAGAGTCATGGATTTTTTTCATATGTCTATCAGAATTGGCTTCTGTCTTCATTTCAAGCTTCTGTTTATATTTTTCCACCCGAAAAATACATTCACTGAGCACTTTATTAGGAACACCTGCACACCTACTCATTTATACCATTATCTAATCAGCCAATCGTGTGGCAGCAGTGTATTGCATAAAATCATGTAGATACGGACCAACAGCTTCGGGTAATGTTCACATCAACCATCAAAATGGGGACAAAATGTGATCTCAGTGACTTTGACCTTGGCGTGATATTTGGTGCCAGATGTGTTTGAGTATTTCTATAACTGCTGATCTCCTGGGATTTTCACACACAACAGTCTGTAGAGTTTACACAGACAGGTGCAATAAATAAAAAACATCCAGTGAATGACAGTTCTGCTTACAGAAACACCTTGTTGATGAGAGAGGTCAGAGGAGAATTGCCAGACAGGTCTGAGCTGACAGAAAGGCTACAGTAACTCAGATAACCACTCTGTACAACTGTGGTGAGCAGAAAAGCATCTCAGAATGCACAACGCGTCAAACCTCGAGGCGCCGGGCTACAACAGCAGAAGACCATGTTGGGTTCCACTTCTGTCAGCCATCAACAGAAATCTGAAGCTGCAGTGGGCACAGGCTCATCAAACCTGGACAGCTGAAGATGGTAGCCTGTTTTGATGAGTCTCGATTTCTGCTGAGGCGCACATTTGGTGCCAACAGCATCAACCCATGGACCCAACCTGCCTTGTGTTAACAGTGTAGCCTGGTGGAGGTGGTGTGATGGTGTAGGGAATGTTTTCTTGGCACACTTTGAGTCCATTAATACCAACCAATCATCTCTTGGATGCCACAGTCTATTTAAGTATTGTTGCTGACCGTGTACATCCCTTCATGGCCACGATTTTCCCATCTTCTACTGGATAGTTCCAACATGATAATGCACCATATCACAAAGCAAAAATCGTCTCAAACTGGCTTCATGAACATGACAATGAGTTCAGTGTTGTTCAGTGGCCTTCCCAGTCACCGGATCTGAATCCAGAAGAAACACCTTTGGGATGTGGTAGAACGGGAGATTCGCAGCATGAAAGTAAAGTAATTCCTGAAAAAATCTGCAGGAATTCCGTGATACAATCATGACAACATGGACCAGAATCTCAAAGGAATGTTTCCAACATCTTGTGGAATCCATGCCATGAAGATTCGAGGCTGCTGTGAGAGAAAAGGGAGGCCCTACCCTGTATTAGTATAGTGTTCCTAATAAAGTGCTCAGTGAGTGTATATATTATTGCCCTAAACCTAAATTCACAAAGCATAGACAGGGCTGGGGTCTGTTTATGTTTTCATTGCAGTTGCAGTTCACCTCACACACAGCTGAGGGCTCTGGAAATGACAAACTGCTCCTTTAAAGCTGATGGGTGACTATTCATTTTTGTTGTTCTAAAAAAATATCTGTTTTTAAACTCCTGAAAATGTTTTATGGGGCTAACATTATGCTAAATATGGGCATGCCAACAGAGCAGAACAAAAATCTGCAGAAAATGAGAAAATGTTTTGCTGCATCTATATAACTGCATTACACCACACACACTCTACACTGAACGACACAAACACTAGCAGAGAACATGTCTCCCTTCTCCCACAGTTCACCTCTACCCCCCAACACACACACACACACACACACACACACACACACACACACACACACACACACTGCCTGAGGATACAATGTATATAAATACTGATCTGTGTGTACAAAGTGAAGAGGTAGAAAAGCGTGTCAGTGTGTGTATATGATGAGTCATCAGATTTTGGGGTAGGTAATTGCAAGTAATTATTCTGTTTGTGCGTGTGAGCGTGTACATGCATGTGTGTGTCTGTATCTCGGGGGACAGTCAGTGCAAGTCAGGCTCCAGTCTGTTGTCTGTATTTATTTGCTGAAAAGACATCTGGATGCAGCTGATCAAGGACTTTGCATTCACACCACAAGCTGTGTGTTCTCAAAAGAGTCAAAGAAAAGGCCTAAAATGATAAAAATCAGTCTTACCTTGGTCTGGCTTCAGGGCCCATCTGAAATAAAGAAATAAAAATGAAATTCAATAGAGCAGAAGAAATAAAGCAAATGTGCCTTTATACTACTTCTCCATCATTACAACTACTATAAATCACCTGGCACTATTATCACTATACAACTGTGGGCTTTCACTCTGATGACATGCTCTCTTGTAGCTGCGTTTTAAAGGCTGACACAAACACCTCTAACTAGCCTGAGACCAAGCTATCTGAGACCAAGTCATATGAAGTCAATTGGGCAGCTGTTATTTTAGTTTTTATCACCACAATTCCCCATCTCTTTGCATGTGTGTGTCAAGTCAACTGAATGTCAGAAACTGAGAGGAGGAGAAAATAAAGAGGTGAAGAAGGAGAGAAGAAGCATCAGAGATGGAGAGAGAGAGAGAGCAAAAGACAGACAAAGGGAAAGAGAAACTTCTTCAACTTTAATTAGGAGACAAGACAATATAATGAAAAGGAGATAAGAGCACAGCGTCTGCCCATGCATTAGCGCCTGTGCTTCAGCTCAGCTAGCCAATTTCATTAGGAAGCTGAATGAGAGAACTCTCTGGACTGGAAAAAAAGACTATATCATTTGAAACAGGATAATTGTAAGCAGTGTGTGAAAGAAATGAATAGTGAGGAGACAGAAGTTTTGTGAAGGGAGTGTTGAAAGGGACTTTAGCATGTTGAGAGTGAGACATTGAGACACAGCATCTCATTATCTGCTGGGCTCTGCTTCCCAGCTTGTTCTACTCTAAAGCCCTTTGAACTTTGACCTCCTCATTGACCTGAGGAGAAGTGGAGTCATCTAATAATGGCTAATGACTGGCTACAGCCGGTACATACAGTGGGGGAAATAAGTATTGAACGCATCAACATTTTTTTAAGTAAATATATTTCCAATGAGGCTATTCACATGAAATTTTTATTAACTTAAGAAATCCACACATATAAAGAAATCCAAACGTTTAAGTTCATAAATAAAGTTATGTGTAATAAAGTGGAATGATACAGGTAAAAAAGTGTTGAACATGCTAACTGAAATGTATTTAATACTTAGTGGAGAAGCCTTTGTTTGTAATGACAGCTTCAAGACGCTGTCATTCCTGCATGAAGAAATTAATGGGCCGCAGTATTCAGGTGTGATTTTGGCCCATTCTTCTAAACATATTGTCTTCAAATCTTGTTCAATTGGATTCAAGTCAGGTGATTGACTGGGCCATTCTAACACCTTGATTTTTTTTCTCTGAAACTAATTGAGTGTTTCACTCACGTCTCATCTTCATCATCCTGGTGGATGGCAGCAGATCCTTCTCAATAATCTCCCGTTAAAGGGCTTCATTCATCGTTCCTTCAATTATTTGAAGTCTGCCAGTACCATGCAATGAAAAACAACCCCACACCATGATGCTTCTACCTCCAAACTTCACTGCTGGTATAGTGATTTTAGGATAATATGCAGTGCCATTTCTTCTCCAAACATGGCATGTAGTATGACAGCCAAAAAGTTAAATTTTTTTCTCATCTGACCAGACTATACTCTCCCAGTATTTCATAGGCTTGTCCAAATGAGTTTTAGCAAACTTTAAACGAGCTTCGACATGCCTTTTCTTTAGAAATGGAGTCTTGTGGGGTGAGCATGAGCAGTGGAGTGCATTGCCTATTGTTTTCTCTGTGATGATGGTACCTGCTGCCTCCATGTGTTTCTGGAGCTCTTTACAAGTCGTCCTTGGTTCTTGGGCTACTTGCGAGGAAATCTTGTGAGGAGCTCCTGTGCGTGGCCGGTTGATGACAAAGTGATGCTGCTTCCACTTGTGGATAATGGCCACAGTGGTGCTTACTGGAAGATTCAGTAGTTCTGAAATACGTTTGTATCCGATTCCATCAATATGTTTAAAAACAATAAGGTGTGAAGGTCTTGGAAGAGCTCTTTGCTTTTACCCATCATGAGATTTTTCTTGTGTGACACTTTGTTAACAAAAAGCCTTTTTATAGACCATCAATTTACTAACCTAGCTGATATTAGTTTGTACAAATAGGAGGTATAATTACTTTCTAACTACGTATGGATTTCAGCTGGTTCCTTGCCTTACCTTGCCTTGGAGAACTGCATTTTCTTAGCCTGTTCAAAACTTTTTTCCTGTGTCACACTTTATTACACATAACTTTATTTATGGACTTTAATGTTGTGAATTCTTTATATTTCCAGATTTCTTGAGTTAATACTGATGTCTGGCGAAAATTTCATGTGAATAACCTCCTTGGAAATATATTTACTGAAAAACAACTTTGATACGTTCAATACTTGTTTCCCCCCACTGTACTAGAAAACATTCAAATTAAGGGATGTGTTAGAGCCATGGACACACCAAGCCAACATTAAAAGCCATCTGGTGGCTGTATTCCATTGCCTCACTGTTGTATCAAATCTTCTGCAAAAAAATATGACTGAACCAGTTGTCAGTCATCATGCGCATACATTCTGTGCCTGCAAGAAAGGAAATACCTCGCCACATCAGGAGGTGGCAGCAGTCTGTATTTGTACGTAAAAAACAACCAAACAAAAAAATCCAGAAGACTTAGGCCACGTCCGAAATCGCATACTGTTAGTACCTACTGCATCCAAATCAGTACCTACTGCTTGGCCGTTGATACAGTACGTACTGATCAGTATAATTAATAAGCATGAATACAATCCGGACGTGGCACAGACCCTGACAGCGCCTCCTCTCTAGTCCCATTGCCTTATGGGATAGCGCATTATCCACAGTGTCCAGTGGTTCCATACCACAGAATCTTGGCGGAAGCAGTAGATCATCCGGGTATTTCTTGCATACTGTTTTATGAATACTGAGAATTCCAACATACTACTCCATTGGCATACTGATTTTCATCTACTGTGTAGTAGGGTAGTAGATATTCGGAGGCAGCCTTAGTATCACATAAAGAAGACATAAAACTTAATATCCCAGACTGCATACTTATATACTGAATATTATGGGAAGTCCTGCAGTTCCCTGCATATGTATTCACTTTTCCAATTATTTTAATGCTGTGACCTGGACCTGAAATGGACTTAATTAGGATTTTATGTCATGGGCCTAAACAAAATAGCCTATAATATTAAAGATGGGGGAAAATATGTGTATTTTTACAAATATATGTATTTTTATTTATTTATTTATTTATTTATTACACTTTTAACAAATGATAAACATAAAAGTAAATAAAAGTAAACATAGGTATTTACCCCTTTTGTTATGAAACACCTAAATTAGTTCTGGTGCAACCAGTTCAAAGTACCATAACTGCAATAAAAGTGTCACAATGATCTCAAAATAAATACACCTGTTCCTGGAAGGTCTAAGAGTTTGTTAGAGAACATGTGGCACAAAGTTCTCTGGTCTGATAAAACCAAAATTGAACACTATGGCCTTGGCAGAAAGCACTATGTTTGGCATAAGCTCAACACTACTCATCACTCTGAGAGCACCATCGCCACGGTGGAAGTGGTGTCATATTTTCATCAGCGGAGACTGGGAAACTGGTCAGGGTTGGCACCAGATACAGGGAAATCCAAGATGAAACCCTGTTCCAGTCTTCAAGGCATTTGAAACTGGGGCAGAGTTTCAAGTTCCAACAGGACAATAATCCTAAACAG